>NW_009712935.1:0-9742 GCF_000703405.1 Apaloderma vittatum | reverse complement strand
ATGAGGTTGGCCTGGGCCCACCTCTGCAGCCCGTTGAGGTCCCTTCTGGATGGCAGCCCTGCCCTCCAGCGTGTCAGCCGCCCCACGGAGTTTGGTGTTGTTGGCAAACTTGCTCTGGTTTGCCACTGTTAGTTCTCTTGATGACTTTCACATCTGGCAAAACCTAGAGATACAGACTCTGCTGACCTTGGGTAGCACTCAGAAGAATATTTTGTGTATTTATGTCTAAAAGCAATACTAGATAGGATGGGGTCTTCTGAAATTACACAGTCAGCCTGTTTTCTGGGCTAGTTAGAAAGGGGAGTGGAGCCGCTGGCTTTTCTTTTTGCTCTCTTTGTCTTCGCAGATGCAACAGCAAAACAATTCAGCAACGCTATATCAACAAGTGTGGTAGTAGGAAAAAAACCCCTGATACCGTAACTTTCTTTTCTCTTTTGGAAATCATACCACAGGTGAAGAAACTTAAGCACAGACAAAGGGACTCTAATGATTTTTTTCTGATTGCGTTTTCCAGCAGTCAGACCCAAGGAAGGTGAAGGCTGGCCCGGCAAAGGCTCCCCTGGCTGCTGCTGTCGGGCTGTTGTGTAGTCAGGCGGTTGCTGCGTGCCTGGCGGGGAGCTGGCTCCTGCTGCTCACAGAGATATGCCCACCCGAGGGGGTACGGTCGCTTTGTGGAAAAGTGGTTGTGCCTTGTAGAAAAATGAGATTTAAATAGGATCTGGTTGGGAAAAACAACATCACAGGTGGTGTCATGAGAAGGAAATGGTCTTCAGTAATTTTTCTAGGTCCTCAGGTGAAGGCATTGTATATCCCCCACTGGCTGGTTTGTTAGATTCCAAACTGGTATAGGTAGTCTGAAGAGCTGTAGCATCTGTTAAATGTCATCAGCCTGTGCAGCTCTGCCAGAGTACGGCCACAGCTGAGAGGCTGCTGGCATTCAGTGCCTGAAGTCAGCAGGAGAACGTCGGTGGGCAGGCAGAACGGCAATACACTGCGTCCTTCTTACTGAGTTGGGCAGGGAGGGGGGCGCCTTCTGCTTTTTCAAAACTTTAACAGAAACCAACATTTTATAATACACCCTTTTTGTAATAAAAGCCAAAATTCTCAACTATAGCTGCTGGATGCAGTAGCTGGAGTATTGTACAAACCTCCACACGAGTACTGTGGGACTTCTCAAAGTACCCAAGAGTTGGTGATACTGGTAGAAAGTACAAGGTTGCTCCTTGGGATTAACGACTCGTGTACAGACTGATCCCAGCCTGCAATTTCTTTAATGCTGCTGTGGTTTAGTTTGGGGTGTTTTTTTGGTTTTTGTTTTTCAAGAAGCGTTCTCTTTGGCTCTTTTCTCATGAATATTTAGGTTGTGCATTTTGTCATCCTGGCCAAATGGGGTGTTTTAAATTGCCAACAGAATCAAGAAAATACATCAAAGGAAAGTGATCAATGGTGAATAACGAACAAAAAGCAGGACAAGTCTCAGACAGATTTTTGCTCTTGCTAAAGCTGCCTTTTCCATCATTTGTAAACATTGTTGTGACCTCCTCGCAGCCTCTCAGTACCTCAGAAAACCTTCACAAGGCACAACTCCCTGCACTTTGCACTCCTGCGTGTGTACATTGTATTGTCACTGCAGCAACACCTGCAGACTTCCCCTGTTGTTTTTAGGTCTATAGGATCATGTAAGGAAAATTGTGACCCCAGCTGCAAACATGCTCGAAGCCTGTTGGAGATTTATTGCTATTGATCCAGGTCTGTGTGTGTTCAGTTTTGAACGAAGTACGAACACGTGTCACAGGCACATCTGAGCGAACGGGAGGTGCGGGTCACGCAGGAGCGGCAGGTGGGGGCACTGCAGCTAATCACAGCGCCATGTTTTCCGAAATGGTTACAGGTTAGGGGATGGAAGTTTTTCAAATAAAAACTTAATGGGATTCTGAGCAGCAGGGTCCTTCTCTAGAAGAGAAATAGCTGCAAAACTAAAACGCGAGGGCGAGGGACTGCAGCAGAGAGCACGGTGGCTGTGGCTGCGAGTGGCCTCTGCTGCTGCGCTCTGTCTTCGCACAGAACAGGACTCAGCTGCTTGGGGTGACATATAAACCCGTGGCATGATTACTGCAAGTCAGGAGTCCTGGCGTTGTGTCGGGGGAATGCGGATGTGTTTGCCTGTGCCAGGGCAGCTGGGGCAGCACAGCCCAGAGCTGCTCGCTGTGGCTCCTTACGCTCGGGCTGTCCCATGCAGCCACGGCACCAGGTGCTGGCGGGGGGCAGGCTCTCTGCACCCTGTGAAGCCGGGTACGAGCAGCCTCTCAGATGAGTGCCGGGATGTGCTGCAGGGCAGGTGAGCCTGCGTGTGGCTGGGGATGTGGGACAACTGGCCTCGGTGACTTGGGTGGTCCCTGAGCACCCCTGCTCTGTCATGCCAGCAGCAGCCCATGCGATACCGGGACCTGCGCTTGGAGGGTTGACATGGGTGAGGAGATGTGGGTTTGGCAGATAGAGAGCTCATTCAGAGAACTTGGGCTGTGCCTCAAAATCACCAGCGCCAGTTTAAGAGGAGCAGCGCCTGAGTCTCCCAGACGGGATGTACTAGAGAGACTGATAGGTTTTACATCAACTTTTCTGTCAGAATGGAACTGAAGCCAAGTTCAAGGTGCAGGGCGTAGGTGACATGTTCTGGCATGAATAAGAATCCCTGTCCTTGGAAAGCCTTGTAGCCTTCTGGAAAGATTTATAACTTTTAAAACCAGATGAAAGGGTTCAAGTCATAGTATTTCAAGCAGTATTCTTGTCATCCAGCTAATTACATTTGAGTTATAACTTTGCAAAATTCTTGAGCTTTGATTTAAAGATATCGTTGACTGCACCTCATTCATCAGTAATTTGTTCCGAGGTTTTATTTTTTGTCTTCACAGTTGAAACTGTGCCTTGTTTCTGAGATATTTGTCTACCTCAAACTTCCAACCATTAACTCTCATTATGTCTTTTTCTGGTTGATTAAAGTACTGTCTGCTGGTGAGAATTGCTTCTCCGTTGTAGGCATCTGAAGACTGCAATTAGGCTGCTTTTTAACCTTGTCACTCGGGTTTATCTGAGAGTGTGAGCCCTGGGAAGGAAAGCATGTCTCTCAGGGATTGGCTTTTCCTTGTAGATCTTCTCAAAACTCCACTCTGAATCCCACTGAACGAATCCTCTGTTTTTAATAATGTAAATTTTCCTTTTTTAAAATACCTTCAGTGTGGCTGCACTGACTTTTCTTTTGTTTACACTCCTGTAAACCTTGAACCTGATAACAAATTTGAGCTCTTTAGAGGTGTCAGAAGCAGTAGGCTGAGATAGATGGAGGGACCCAGATGAATGCCCTATGGAGAAAAAAAATCTCAGAGCCAGCTCAGCCAGCAGTGTCGGACACCAGAGAATCCACGGGAGATGAGAGAGAGAAGACAGTTCCCGGCTTTAAGAAGAGCCTTGGGATCAAGCAGGGGGTCTGCTTCCACTTTTTGTGTGAAAAAACAGCGCTGCTAACTCTCATCCACATGGAAATATTGCAGTGCTCCAGCACGGCGCTGCGAGAAGGTACCGTCACTTATCTCTGTTCAACATGTGGGGAAACAACCGTGTCTTCTTCCCCGTTCAGCCTGTGTGACTCCCAGTGAGAAATGTGCCTTTTTTCCTGACGTTAATAGAAGTGGAAAGGGGTTTGGAAACTTGTATTTTGTGCCACATGTGACTGACAGTTTGTTTATCTGCTTGCTTTCTATAATTGTGGAAAGCAATCTCCGTGTTGTGTATTCATTTGCAGTCACTGAGTCCCAAATCATCCCATTCACGATAAAATCTGGTTTTGATGAAGTGTGGTGAAGAGCTGCATTTGTTTGGTTCATTAAAACACGGGAGGTATTTAATAGCAGCTTCTCACATCGGTTGTTTTCCAAGGCATTTTATTCACCAGTTTGTAATATCTGCACTGGAACCTTACCTGAGGATTCAAACCAGTCATGAGTTACTGTGGTGGGGTTTTTTTGGAATTATCTGAGGAATACTAAAGCTGACTGTGTGCAAATCTCACTTTCTGCTGGGGATTGACATTCGCTGGATCTAGGGTGATGGAGCTTCTTCAATCTGTTTCCACAGAATTATTCTTTCCAGACAAGATTCTCCAGGCAGAGTGACAGATTTTAACCCTTCCTTGGGCTGCTTTTGTTGGTTTTTAATGGGCCTTTTAGTTCCGGAACAGAGAAGGGTGGCTCAGATGGTCGGACGTGATGATCGTAGAGGTCTTGATTCTGTGCTTCTCTGTGGGCATTTGTTGCCCTTGCTCTAAGGAGGCAGGAAAATTTCTTACCCTGAGGAGAGGGTTTAAGCAGACTTGCTGTGCAGTTTGCCCTGGTTGTTCCCAGTTGCTGCTGGAGCTGGCAAGGCAGCATTTAGCAGAGCAGCTCTGCCACCAAGAGGTGACAAAGCCCGTGGCTAACCAGGGGGACACTCGTGCCTTTCCCAAGCCTCATCTAGGTAGAGTGTAATTGTTTTGACTTTTGCAGACATATATTTACCCCAGGGCAGTGGACAAATCCTGTATGGCTTATGTTTTCCTACCAAAGCCACGAATTGAAGAAGAAATGAAGTCACTTTGAGAAGCGGGTTTGCAGACAGCCCCCACGTGGTTCGAGGGACTCTTCGTCTTCCCTTGCCGCCGTGGGAGCGCTGGGTGTGCTTTGCCTTTGCTGTCCCACCTCCCCTGATATTTCAGTCGTGCTCTCTCATATTTGGAAGCTCGCTCGTTCCCCTTCAAGCTAAGGAAACGAGTTTTGTAACTCACTGAAGCGAGGGATGATCCCTGGGGTGGCTGCAGCACATGGTGCAGCAGGCAAACAGCCGAGTCCTTCATCTCTGTGAGGAAACTGGTGGCTGCCCCTTTCCCTGCTCCGATGTCACTGCTCCGCGACTAGATAACTGCGCCCTGGTCATTAGTTCCTACGAGGAAAGAGGCTCCTCTCCCTGTGTCCATTTGCCTCGGCGCGTCCCAGAGCCTTTGTGGCAGCTCGTTGGGTCTCGGGCTCTACTGACGTGTGCGTCCCGAGGTGGTTGGAGCGGGGGGGTTGTGCATTTTTTTTTGGTCTGTCCAAATGGAGATAACGGGTTGTTAGCGCTCACAACACAAATGCAACCCCAACTTTCACGTCTCTGGGCAAACAAAGGCTCAACAGCGTGCATCATGTTAATTAGCAGCCTGCCCGCTTTACTTACTGGAGGTTGTTGAGGACAAATGAAAGTGGTTATCTTCTTTTTAATAATAATAATTAAAAAAAAGCAAAGAGACTGACTACAGCTGTCCTGGGACCATTCTCAACGCCGGTTTTGAAAGAGTGGGCATCTCCCTTTTCTGCTGGGCTGGACTCAGCGTACGTGGGATTTTTATACACGAGCAAAGCTCAGAGGAGTCTTTCTCTGGAAAAGTAATGGCATCGTTAGGTCACCTTAGCACCCAGCTTAGCTGGCGTCACTACTGCTGAGGGTATTAGTATGGTCGTTTCACAGCTAGCTTAATAATCTGAAGAAGAGTTTAGATACTTGTAAGCAGAAGCTGCATGAATAATTAGGCATGTCACAAAAAATACGGGATTCCGCGTTCACTCACCTGAAATCCCTCCAACACACTGCCGAGGCTTTTGTCACTCACCGCGCGTAATGCCCAGGAAGAATTGATTTAATATCCTGGCAATTAATTCGCAGTGTCCTGTTTGTATGTGGCACTGATGAGATTTACCTGCCTAGTTTTACCCAGCCCTTTCCTCATGCTTGCTGCAGCATTCAAACTCCTCTGAAACAAGAAGCAATAAGCCAAGAATTCACGTTTAAAGTTTTTGGATCTAGGTTTCATTAAAAAAGACGCAAGATTTGTTGTTGGTTTTTTTAAGCAGGTAGCCACTTTGGCTACAGAGAAGTTATTTCCCCTCATACCAGCACAGATAGGAAGCTAAACATTCACTTTAGAAGGATAAAATGCCTGTCTCTCCACTGGACTACAAAGGAATCGTTTGGACAAAATGAGGCACAGGTTGCTGAAAACATCTGAGTTGGCTCTCGCATGAGAAAATTCTGAATTGCTGGGGCCTGGTGCCTCGTCATACCCGTGGTCTCGTGTTTAAAACAAAGTGGCTCTGAAGCTGCTGCAGGGACTCATTGGCGTTTTAATAGCACAGGAGGGTTTTGGTGGCTCCATTCCTGCAGCCCCAGCTCTCTGCTGTGTGAGGTGTATCAACACCTGCCTTAGAGCACAAGCAGGTGCTTGTCGATGGACGACGATGACGAAAACTGCAGTGAATTGTGTACAAAAACTACAGACCCAGGGAAAACTGATTCGAAAAGCCCAAGTTCTTGGACTGATTGGGTGGGAGACTCTCTCGTAGTTTCACCAGCGTGCCTGTGCCAGGCCGATGCAGGATGTACTTGTTCCTCCTTTTGCTTCGTGACCGTCTCCGGTTAGTAACTCCATTCCTCCTCTCGGATTCTGTTCAGGGCTTCCTGTGTTCACGTACCTGTTCCAAATCATAGTATTAATTTTATGGAGTGAGCTGAGCAAGGTTAATCCTGTTTTACTGAAACACAAGAGAAACGGTGGCTTTTCAAGACTGGGTAGGAAGCCTGTGGCACAGCCAAGCGCTCTCACCCGAGCTGACCCCAGCCAGTGTGTTTCAGGAATGTTCTTCCCATTCCCTGATCATTTTCTGGGATCTTCTGTTCCTCTGTTCTCCCCTTTTCCTCTGAAGTTGCACAGCTGGCACCAGTAAAATATTTGACTCCTGATGTAGGCTTTTGCAGTCAAACTAGGAAAAGAGAAATCCGTAAGTAAGTGGTTTAAAATAGCGGTTACAAAACAAATGTTAAGTTTCATCTTTGGGGAGGGAGTGGGAATCCCCCGGAGCTGGCCACACTGACAAGAAATTGGGGTGTGGTCCTTTAACTGCCAAACATCAGCAAAACTCAGGCAGTGCCTCTTCCTTACTAAAATCATACAAGATTTCTATTTCTAGGCAGAACATAAGAATATTTGTAGGCAGGTGTGGCATAAGGAGGATTTCAGTGAGGAGGAGAGCACGTATTGCTCTTAGTTTCTTACAGACAGGCTTGGGGCTGCCTCGTTTCAGTCTTCACCTGTTGGTACAATCAATCTCATCTCTTGTAGCACACAAGAGGGCTCCCACAAATGACCTTATAGATTGGAAGCTTTCTGTTTACTTTCGATTTCCCACTCCCTGCTATTTGTAGAGAATGATTATCAAGGCATTAAATTAAAAGTTTTGCCCGGTGGGAAACTATTGGATATTTTGTCATTTCCTTACAGGCTCTGCTGTTCTGGTGCAGAAGCAGAGAGGCAGGGGAAGCAATCACCAGAAAGGTCACCAGTATTTACTTACCTATATTGAAATGCTGCTGAGAGGCTTTGTCCAGTTTAAGGGGCTTGTTGGGTGGGACTTCTGTTTGTGATCTTGTAGGGAAGCCCTGAGGCTTGAAATTAGAAGTGCCCCTTTCACCTGCAGGTTAGAAAGCTGGGGACGCCGCTGGTGTCCTCTGGCCTTTGCCTAAAGGCTGTGCCAGGCTCTGAGTGACGTGTCACACTGCTGGCAGGTTGAGAAGGCGCTAATAAGGGGCTCCCCAAGAGCCTGCTCTGGCCTTTCTTCCAGAGAGGGTTACAGCAAAGCCACCTTCCCTCTCGGTGTGCTGGGACAGTGGAAGAACTTTGGCTCTTGGGGATTGGTATAGCTTCAGTTTAATTGAAGGCTTGTGTCCTATTAGCTGTAAATACGGGTAATACCCGTGTTCTGCGTACATACAACTTCCTTGTTTGCCCAAGAAGTTTTGCTCTGAAGCACACCCTTCCTCCTTATCAGCATTAAGATTACAGGACTGGGCTTCTCAGGGAACAAGACTTGTGTTCTGTTTCATGCCTTGGCAGTAAGTGGAGATACTCCAAAACTTCAGACCGAGAGTGAGAGATCTGTCAAACCATCCCCAGGAACCGAGAGCGCTGCTGCAACCCGCCGTCTGTAATACAGGGATGGAAATAATTACGAGCAGGCTGTTTGTGTAGAGCTTTCAGCGTGTCTGGGTCTGTGCTAAGCAGGGTTTTGTTGCTGCTGCTGTTACACAGTTTTTATCTCGGCCTCTATTATTCCGAAGTTGTCTTACTCAAGGAGGCGAGGTGGAGTCTGACAGCTCTTGGTGCTCTTGAAAGCTGCTGACTCCTGCAGCTGGGCTTGTCAGCCAGCCCCGAGCCTGCTCGGAGGCTCCAGATTTCCGAAGCAATGAGGGGACAGAGATGACAGTAAAACAAGGCTAACGTGAGAATCGCTGCAGCTTAAGTTGCTGTCTCGAGAGAATACAGATTACGAAGGAGCCGCTTTTTAATTTATACGCAGGCTTAAGTAAGATTTTTAAAGGGATGTTTTGTCACCGCTGAGGCTCAAGTAGATCCCTGCCCTCACGCTGTCACCGCATCTCCTGCTTCCAGCCACTTCTCCTGACCCCTGCGGCAGTTTCTTTCCAGTTCTGCTCTGCCTCTTGCAGGATTCTCTTCTCTACTTCAAATACTGATTTTCCTTCACTACCTGAACTCTCTGCACCTGACTTGTCTACCTTAGAGTAGTATTTGTTTTTAGGAAGTCTTTTTAATCATAGAATCATAGAATGCTAGACTGGCCTAGGCTGGAAGGGACCTTAGAGATCATTTAATCCAACCTCCCTGGCACGGCCAGGGACGCCTCTCAACTATAGGATGATGAGAGATTTAAGAGCCCAGTTAGGGCCTCACAGAAGTCACTGAGAAGGTGTTTGTGCCCATTGCAGTGGGAGCAGGATCTTACCTCAGGTAAAGCACCTGTAATATGCGTGCCCTGCGCACAGGAGCTCTTCTCTTGCAGTGGTGGCTTGCAGTGGATTACCGCACTGACCACTGGACACGTTTAGCTGAGGTTAGTAGAAACACCCCTGGCATTGATAACCGTGAGCAAGCCTCCCGTGTGCCTGAAGCCAGGAATCCCCGGAGCTGATGAGGGTGGGGTGCTGGCCTGGAGCTTGCACCTCTCAGCTGCTGACCAGCGAGTCCCCAGGAGGGACAGAGTTTTTCTGTGCTTCACTTCCAGATTGATAAAAGGTTCTTACTGCCTAACCTTTCAGAAACTTTCTTCTAAGGAAATCTCTGGTGTTACACGTGACTAAAACCAGGCGCCTCATTTCGAGTAACGGTTTGCCTGCCGAGAGTTCTTACTGTGCTTCCTCGTACTCCTTCACTAGACAGAGTTGTGCTTTGCAAAGGGCCTGGCTTGGGCAGGGGAGAAGGCAGCAAACTGCAGAATCTTTAATAGTGGACTTCCAGCCCCTGTTTTGTAATGGACATTTTGCCTGGCTGAGGACTGGTAGCACAGGGACAAACAAGAGAAGCTGACAGCTTGGTGAATGCTGGGTGGGATTGTTTGTCAGGAGACGTGATGAATCACCGTAGTTCAGCATTTCATTTTCGGAACAATCGTTTTCTGAAAAACTCAAATTGAAGGCAGGAGAGACAGCTGGGGGTGTTCAGTGAGTTTTCATTTAAATCAAATAGACAATTAGAATAAAGGCATATTGAAAAGTTCCTGCTATTCTAAAAATATTTGGGGAAAAAAAAACAAAATAGAGGTTAGCAGGAGGCAGAACGACCTGGAGGAGCATTTGCCAGCTGTATTGGGTTGGCTCAGCCGGATTT
>NW_009712934.1:0-29622 GCF_000703405.1 Apaloderma vittatum | reverse complement strand
TTCTTGATAGAAGTAATTTAACGAGACACTTTCTCTTGGCAGAGTATTAATATACTTGGATTATAATAGCTGCGGCTTGACCTCTCCAACTTCTGATGCTATTGAGTCATTATAAAACTCTGCCGTTCTACTGTGTCTGGAATTGCAAGAAAATCTGCAGTGTAGAGCTCAAAATGCTTTGCAAAGGTGAGAAACTGTTTCACATTCAACAGATGAGGGGGGAAAGTATTCCAACTGCATATAGTCGAGCCCTGGGGTTTTGCCTTGTGCTTTTTAACCTTGACGTTAGATGAACATGTGTGACTGTTCTTACAGTACCTAGAACTCCAGTGGAACCTGCTTTTTAATCTGTCAATTTAACGGCCCCTTTTCACTGTGCTGGAGCTAGACCATGCTATTAGTTTGCAGCAGTGCTCTAGGAAAGATGAGACTTCAGTAAGATATACAATACATAAAACACATTTATGACATCTTGCACTGGCAACGCTGTATTGTTAGGCTGCAATGTCTGGAGAATAAAGATCGTTTTCTGCTATGTGCTTTAACTAAGTGATGCTGTGTCCTGAGAGGGCATTTACCGGCATTCTCTGCACAAGGGAGTAAAGACATCGGTAACATTTCCTCCACAAATGCACAGAGGTGCAAAACAGAGTAGGTGCCTTTTCTTGTGGTTTCTCAGGTAATTAGAGCTTTCGGAGAAAACCAAATTTCTAAACATGGAAGAAGAAATTATTGAAAGGTTTTGTTGTATCTAAAAAAATTGTTTATTGGAAATCATCACGGTGTTTTGCAAACAGTGAACGTTGCAGACAATCAATTAAGCCAGAAAAGAAGTTCTTGTGGCTAGTAAGCATAAATTAAATTGGGAACCTTCTTTGAGGCTAAAGCTTAATATAACTCGGAAATACTTATCCACCTTGTCTAGGTGTTAGAGAGTGGAAGCCATGTATCAGCAGGATGCTGATACTTTTTCAGTTCCACAGCATTAGGGGGATTACCTGTCATGAAATATCTCTGTTTCCCATGTCTTTCTACAAGGAAGGAGCCATCTGCCAGGTGTTTTCTCTAGTAGGCAGTGCAGTGCACCAGCTCCTTGTCCCGTTGCTGTTTGGACTGTACAGTCATAATAAGATGTGCTGATAAAACTTTTGTTTCTAGAGAATTGAAAATATAACTCTGAATGCGTGAAGTTGGCTTTTACATTGAATACCATGGCTTAGTTTTTGCAGTTACTTTTCCTGACTGTAATATTTGAGTATTTGTCTGCATAAATCGTGGGCCACGTATGTTTCTTTGAACAGCTTATCAATACTCTTTTTGTGATCAAAAGGGGTCAATAAAAGCCATATTCATGTAGAACAGTGGTTTACGACAAAGTTATTAGATTGCTATTAAATTCTTCTAAACCTGGTTTGTAATGAATTTCTATGCTAGTAAGCTTTATTTATAAAGAGTAAGCACGTTAGTATGCATGCAGGCAGCTGTTCTGTTTTCTATTGCATACTTTTAAATGTCAATATTTGGAGCACTTTGGCATATTCGGTCTTTGTGAGGTGCTGACCTCTGGGGTGATAGTCTGTAGTTTCTTAGCCTGTGCTTTGTCTGCTGGAAGCAATTTTTCCCCTTCAATTTTTCTTGTTTATTTTTACATGAGAAATATATAGGCATTTCTGGTTTAGCCTCAATGCAAAATTAAATTGTGCAAGTACTTTGAAGAGGCTTTTTTAGTTTGAGCTTTTTTAGTTTGTCACTGCAGAGGCTGCATCGGACATTTGCTATTCTTTAGATTGCATAAGTGCTCGCTGTTTGGTAGACATTTTCCAAATGCAGAGAAAATCCCTATGCCAAAAAGTTTAGAACTGAAAACAAGTGAGGAAAAAAATAATTGGGAAATTAGAGCAGGGCCTGAGAATCAAAATCCTTTTCTATTATACAGGCAGTATTTCTACATTATGCTATTTTTCATAGAAATGCATCTAGAAGAGCAGGTTGTACCCATTTTAAAAGGAGGTCAAGGAAGGAAAAAAAAAAAAGTAAAATCCTTAAATCTCCAATATGATGAAGGTGGCAAAAGGTAGGAAAAGCAATGCATGTTAAAATGCGTAGCAGTTGTCATATTTAGGAAGTCTTTCAAAGGTTTGGAAAAGTCGTAAAAAATACTGCTTCACTTACACGATTTTATTCAAAATTCAGAATTCCTCCAGCAGGTATGCTGTGTCCCATTCTGCAGTGCCAAGGCATATAGCATAGTCATCTGTAGGTCAAAATAATTTTAATAACAAGCATAAAAGTAGGTCATGTGATGCTACATGATAACAGACATTGCACAAACAGCATGTAGAATCTCTCAGAATTTTGTCCTGGTAATAAGAGATTTGAGATTAGCACGGAAGACTTCTCTTGACACTCTAGATGGTTCCTTAAATAAAGGAAGAATTCAAAGGTTAAGCGAAGTACTTGCCAGTGGTAATTGTGGACTACTGCTTCCTTGAATGAGTAGTATAAATTCTGCTGTTGCAATGTTCTGCACTGTTGTACAGCAATTATGCCAACCTTTTTTTTTTTCTTATGTATCAACTAGAAAATTGATGCTGCCAAAATAACAGCTACTCCCAGCAAACACATATGGTTTGAAGCCCTATAAATTGCACGCATTTCTATCACGATCTCTGGAAAGTACCTGTACCATTAGTAAAGTTACTAAAATTTCACCAGTATCACAGTGGACATTTAGTTCTTGTAAACTCGTACCACTATTAAAATACACAGTTTTTTATGAAAAGGTTGAACCCAACGCTTCAATGACGACAGCTGCATAAATAAGAAAGCTTGTTAAAAAAGTAAGATTTTACTGGGAGTTTTTCCAAAACTTACCATGTTCTTTGAGTGCACCATTAGATAGTAAAGGGATTCCACCTCCTAAATCAATTTGGTTATTCTGAAAACCTCCTAACAAGCTTTAAACTGACATTGCCAAGAGATGGACAAAGTGCGCTTAATCCTTCCAAGTGGTAGCTTTAAGTAGCCAGGCTTCTGATTAAGTGCTTTCTTTGATGCCTAGTCAAGCTTAAAACTTCTGGCATGTCAACACCAGAATGAATTTTATGTAACAGAGAGCACTGGTGGCCAGAAATTCTGATTTCTTCACTCCTTGTTCCAGGAGATCTCACACAGTCAGGTTTGCCTTCTAAAATTTATGGAAGGGCATTCCTATGTTATCCTCTTAACACCTCATGGAACTTGCAGTGGGTCAAAATATTTTTTTTGGTTCTGCTTTTGATTCGTTGATGTTACATTCTCTGAAACGGCAACTTTGGTTTGGTGTGGACAGACCTGGGAGCAACAGAAGCAGTAATTATGAACTGCATTAATGACCAGAAAATTAGTGAACAAGCAAGCAAATTACAGAACTGCCTAGTCAGTTGTTCTAGTGAACAAATATTTCTGCAACTTCTCTACTGAACAAATTTAGTCTACTCTTTCAAAACACGCAGAATTTGCACATCTGGATGAGCTGGTGAAGTGTACAAATAGTGGTCAGTGGTGTCCCTTCAGCCCTTTGCTCAGAATAAAACCTTCAGTGGGAAGTACACTTATCAAAGCAAATTTAAAAAATAATAGGAAATCTACCATCAAATAGAACATATTTAATTACAATTCGGCGCAATTTGGTGTGTTTCGTGTATTCTGCAATTTATAACGTAATTCCGTTTTTGTTTGTTTTCACAAAATGAGTATTATATTTAAAGAGACTTTTTTCAAATGGTAGGGTACAAATCATTTATATTCCAAGCTGTCTTGACAATACAGACCTATCAGTCTACTCTTGACCTTAAGTTCACTAAAATTAGCATCCATGGCACAACTTAGAGAAAGCAGAAGGGAAATGCTTTCTTTTCATTTAGGAATATACAGAAAAAACCATATACATGGAATTTAGAACAATTTGGGGAAGAAAGACCTGTGGATGTTTTAACTGTTACTTGATTATTTTTTTGGAATGCAAATATAATAGCGTGGTTTATTTTTAATAAAGTAAATGATACGCCATCCCTCTGACATTTTTTTTCAGATGAACAATTTTTCAGGAGGATTACAAGGCTGAGTAGTCAGTTTTTGAGAGGTGGAGTACAGTTTAGTTGGTGGGCCTGCTGTGATTGGAATTGATTAATGGATGTTGTGATAAGCATAGAAACAGATCCGTGGCAGCTTATCCCGCTTTCAGCTGTCACAGCTGCACCTCTTCACTCTTCTTCGAGCCCTATCACGCTCCCTGGCAGCCTTTAAAGTACCTCGTTCCCTGTGGAATTTCTGCAAATCATTGACTCAAATGCCACAGAAGCAGCTGTTCCTGAGAAAATCTGTGCAGGCTTTCTGTATCTGCCATGGTGAGGAGGATTCTGTTAGAGAATCCTGCCAGAGCAGCATAGGAAGTGCGCGGTGCTGCGCCCAAAGAGGTGCAGGTTCATCGCTGGTTCTGCTGGGCGGGTGTGCTCCTTCCTCCAGAACTTTCCCCTGTGGCTCGCGCAGAGACACAGTTTGCAAACCTGCCGACTAAGCGCCGGTTCTGCCTGACAGCTGCAATAAATAATCACCGATTGTTAATTTTATTGCTAATGGCTTGGTAGAAGCAGCGCTACTACGTGGGTGAAATCCTGGTAGCTGCTGGTTTTTTGTTGTTGTTGTAACGTACGGCAGATTTTATAGACGTTTATGAAGGCAAATGTTAGAAACTTCGAATACGTTTTGAAGATGCTGCCTTGGTTTCCTTGTGATCTGCAGTGTGAGAATATGTGCAGCTCGGTAGCTTGGTAGGAATCACGCAGTTTTAACAGAAAATTAGAGGTGTGTGGGTTTTATACTAAATAAGGGCTGGATCTTGGCTTTTGCCAAGAAAGGTTGGACCAGATGATAGTTGAGGTGTCCCTTTCAAGCAGGTATTCGATGATCCAAACTTTGGATGTAACTTTATGGATCTGAGGGCAATTTCCTAGTAATGAAATGGTCTGCAGGATATCAAGCTTAAGGTTCTGTAACATCTCTCCTATTAGTCACAGAAATATTTTATTCACTTTATTGGAAACTGAATAAACCTAGAGCATGAATATAATTATACTATTCTTTCTGGATATTTTGCAGACTATAATACTTAGGTGCCAGCTAGTATTTTTATGAAAACTTCAAGTGCGATCTAAGTCGTTGGTGGCTTCTCTGCATGCTTCAAATGCCTGCAGCAGCTATTTCAGCATTATCAGTAAATATTAAAAAGAATAATTGAGCAAACTCAGGCAAATTAAAGCTAACTTTAAAAGCAAGTGATGCACACAGAAGGTCTCATGTCTGGCTAACTCTGCACAGTGTCTACCTGATCCACTAAGACAGTGTGCAGTTTATGTGCCTTGGCAGTCTGTGAACAAGAAAAAGTTTAGGCAACTTGGGAAAATCAATACTTACAACTAAAAAGAAGATTTGTTAAGTTTCTATTATATGTGCACGTACAGTTCTTGTGTTGATTATTTAGTTAATTAAGTCATATTAGTGAAAAATTACTTCTTAAAGATTTTTTTTTAAAAAATGTATTTTTTATTTCCATTTAAAAATATTTATTCTAGAGAGGGGCATAGTTAAGAATGTTTTTTGTTTTAAAATCATGCTATTTATTTACTCTACAATTATATTGCATGTCAGCAATATCTTGTAATGCCTTCTGTCATACAAAAGCAAACAAAGTCATGTTACATTAATGACTTGTCTGAGATCATATGACTGCCTGCCTGTAATTCCATGCTCCGTTGCTATAGAAAAAACATGACCCTGAATTTTCAATAGCTTTTGAATAAAGGCACCTACAATTATGATATGCTAAAAAAGTTCGTAGGTTTGCGACTTAGTTATTTCAGTTTTCTTCACTTAGTAGTTTTAGCTTTTTTAATTTCATGTGATGCAATTAAAAAAAAACACATACAAAAAAGCTAGCTGTCCTGAAAGCAACTCTTTTTCCAGCATGTTAAAATAATATTAAAATAGTGGACAAACAGCATCCAGGAAGCTGTGCCTGTGCTTACTCAACTTAGATATTTGAATTTGGTACAATTTAAAAAAACAAAGGCTCTAAGTGAGAACCGATCAAAAAGAAAGTGAAAATCTGATTACATATTGTTCCCGTGAAGTGTGGTGGTTGAGTTTTCCACATCTTGATCAGCTACGGGGGGACTTGCTCTTTGGGGATCCAGCTTGCACTTTTGTCCTTCCTGTGATTTCATATTTCCAGCTTGATAGAGAAAGCATCCACTGTTGTCTCATTTCCTTCAGTGCTAACAGCTTTTATTCTCTTCAACAAGTGTTTACAGAAAAGTGTTGATGCTTATTAATCTGTTTCTTGTCTTACAAATGTGCTTATGCGTGATTTGTGGTAAAATTGGCATTTCTGACAGCTCTCAATGTAATCTGCATAGCACAACAAGATTGTTACACTGAACAGATGTGGTTTGGAGTTGTTATTCTTTGTAATTACCGTCATTAAGTGAAAGCATGTGTCAATCAACTTTGTACTTTAAACACACCAATCACTTGTGAGACATATGCATCTGCATTTCATATACAGATATAAAATATTTTGATTTGAAATTTAGTTCACTTGCTTCTATTTAACACAATATTCCATGAAGCACATGATGCTCAAAGATGTCAAAGCAATTGATGGTCAAGTAAAGAAAGGCTTTACTGAGGGGTCATCTTGATGCTTTTTTGCCCCTCCCTGTAAATATAGACTTATCTTCCTTTTCTGATTTAGAAGGAAGGCATTTATGTTTCATTTTAGAAATTTCCAAAGTTACTATGCTGCTTTGATCTCGGACTGTGACTCCTTTATTTGAGGGAAAGGCATTCTGTGGGTGAGACTCACGCCTTTTTGGAGGATTTTTAATGTGATTACTTGGGGGCAAAAAAGCAATTTGTGCCGGTAAACTGCCATACTGCCCTTTTAAGAAGTAATGTTTGGGTCATTTATGTTGCTAGGATACCTCTTAGGGTCAAAAGTGTTCTCACTGGTAATAAACAGGATTAGATGAGGAAATCATACTTGGAGTGGAGTTGAAAACAAAGGCCTAATTGCGCAACAAATGATAGTACAAGTCTAACCGAAGCACAGAAACGCAAGGACGTTTGGAGCTGATGTTTGTTTTCTCCTTGTTTCCTCATGAATCGACTTGAGTTATTTGAGTTAGAGACCGGAGAGATGATGGCACCTATTTTGTATTGGTTTTTTGGCTCGTTGTTGTTTTTTTGGTTTGGTTTTCGTCCTGTGTGGTGACATTTCTTCTCGGTGCCCATAAGGATTAACATGTATATAAGCCATCAGGTGTAGTTCATCATGGTCAGGTGGCATGACCTTCTGTCTTTGAGAGTATTTTAGTGTATACCTTTACAATGAAAACGGTCATTCTGCGATTTTTAAATTTTATTTTTAATTTTTATACCACGACTCCCACCTCGATCAAAAAAAAAAAACCAAACCCCAAACATTTTTAACAAATCAGTTTCCCCAGAACAGTTTCTTCTAGAATTTTGCCTGCTGTGTTAAGCAAGATTCTGGTATTCTGTATGTGGGATGGGACTTGTATCTGCCTTACTACCCTTTAGCCTCTTACATGGAAGTAAATGGTTTAGATTGTGCTGGAAGCACTTATTGTTGTTGATTGTGTCAAACCCCAGTCATCTGATTCTTACTGAGTCTTTTGCTAGAAGTACTGAAATAGAACTTGAGAAGGTCTATCTGAAATTTAGAAGCCAGATAAGCTACATCCGAAGAGTAACTAATAGAAAACTAAGAAGTAAATTTTCTTTTCAAGCAATTCTGAAGAAAATATTCTATTGGCAGTCCAGCCCTCAACGCCACAGAAAAACCATGGAAATGACCCGGGAGCATAGCAGTAGGGTCTGACAGCAGAACTTGAAATGGGTTCCCATGCCAGCCCTTCCAGGTAAAGAAGAAACGTCGTGAAAGTAACTTGCGAGTTGTCTGATCACTGTGTAAAACCGATCACTGGGACATGTGAAAACCAGCTCTTTGCGTTGATTAGGACTTAGGTGGTCTCAGACAATTCTGAGGGCCTTCGGCAGGCAGGAATGGTGTTGGTGTTTCTCCACCTGTTACTGGGAGAAGCTTGGAGCTTCTTGAAGTGGCTGAAATGAAATATTCAAGTAGAAGTGAAAAGAGAGGTAAATCTCTGGCCTTCTTGGCCACTGAGTTCCTCTGAAGTAGAAGCTACACGATGAAGAAAATTTTTCTCCAGATATTCCCAAGATTATTGTTGTTTAGAACAAGTTGAAGGCATCTTTTAAAAAGTTTTGCTTTCATTCATAAGAAATGCTTAACTATGAAGCTATATTTAACAAAAATTTCTATATCCTTAGACATAGAAAGTGCTTATTATTTGGAACCCTAAGTGCTTATAATTTGGAAAACTAGCTCTCATTAATGTTCAGTTTTTGAGAATTCAGAACTCAGAGGAATTAAGAATGGAGAAAGGTTTCATACCTCCCCCTGGAGCTTAAATATCATTCTAAATTGACGCCTTTTTCAGTTAGATCACTTACATTAAAAACTTAGATAGCCACGTTTTGAATTTTATGTATTAATCCATTTTTTCCCACTGCTGTGATATTACTTAAATGGAGAAAGGCAACTGAAAACATCCTTGGTTTTAAGTTGAATATCAGAGTAATTTATCATATTCTACCTTAATTAGAATTGATGAAAAAAGATCTTTGACCAGGGACTTTTAATTTTACTATTATCTTGGAAATTACTGAGTTTATTTGCTTTGGAAATGGCAGCAAAAGAGAACATAAAGTCATATCACTAACTTACTTCTAATACATGAAATTAAGAGGTTGAAAGCATAGTTTAATTTACTCCTATTCCCTGAAGCTTTACAGGCTTAGAAGTTAAGAAAGGCGCAGAAGGAAATGGTGGTTGTAAAGATATTTCACTCTTCCTTGTGTGCTCAGAGGCAATCCGAATCAATGGTGTTAGTTTCTCCTACACATATTTATTTTACTTTTTAATGAGGAACCATAAACAAATGTAGCAGTAACTATTTAGGGATGTTGCATGTCCCTAAAATGGGATGTGCTTGAAATCTGGAACAGGCATATTTTGTGTCGAGAATAGTAAATTTCTCGTAAATATCAACATAGCGGGGCATTTTCTCCTCTTGAGGAGCATATCTCGTTTTCATGAATGTTAATGAAACTGAGAGAACTGCGGAGGAAAGTGCACACTAGAGTATATATTGTATATACGATATTAACATCTCACAGGACTTTTGTACTCTCTTTTATATGCTGTGGAACCCAGAGATGCACAAAAGATGAGCTTTAGACTAAGACATTTTGTTTGCTGTATTTGGCATTATTGCCTTTGAGACAAACCTGTTCCTGTCCCATTTTGGCAGTGGTCTAGATATTTATTGGTAGAAGTACATGTAATCACTGTTAGTTTCTAAATAGGAATTGATAGCTCAATGAAAGATAGCTTTCCTTATGGCTTATGCTGGCTTAAATGGGTATTAGAAATTATTTGAACTCTGGGTTGAAAATTAACTTTTGGTATTCCCAGGAGTTTAGTCTCATTTTGCTTGACTACTAAAATTATCTTCAGAATATCAATCTAGTGCCTTGAATTCTTCATTCGGCAGCGATCACTCAAACAGTTCTGCCTGGATTTAAGATCTATTCTGAAATGTGAAGGAAGCACTTTAGCTGCAGATAACGAGATCTGACAGTACCAGAGCTGCAGAAGGAGATGAAATCACTATCTATAGAAAATAATATTTTTTCTACATATTCAGGTTAAATGTGTGCTCATCCTGGTAGCTGGAACATCTGTTTCTAGCTTGTTGTTCCTCATGGCTGCTTCTCAATTGGATTTCCTCAAGCAGGTCCAAAGCTTGTCACCTCAGCCAGGGTCTGTTAACTATCACCACTGGCCCCACATTAAGGAGGAGGTTCAGGGCTAAGCTAATAACTCTCCTGCCTCTCTGACTGATCACAGTGATTCTCCTCGTGGCTACTTATCATGCCGTGCTCCTATGGGAGGGTTATCTGCTTTGTCTATACTTCAGCCAGGAATTGTTTTTGTCGTCTTAACTCCTAAGTTTTCAGGTGGTAATGCTGCAAGCGTTGCTGCTTTCTGAAGCAGCTCTCTGATCGCTGGCCGTTATTTCTCCCTCATCAGTTTAAATACTGCTTTCCCTCATATCTAAATTTTGCTTCTTTCTTTTTCTCTGGCTGTAATACTGCTGATTTTCAAAGTCGTGATTGTAACCAGACACACAGGGCAGAATTAGAAGTAAAATGAAGACGAACATAATGTTGTAATGCTGGTTTGTGTGAGCCTTGACTCAGATTTTTATGTTGTCACAGGTGAAGTGATTTTTACGATCTTGGCTTTAGTGTACAGTGATGCATGATGAACACTTCCCATCTAGCACGTTAGGCTGTACCTACTGCACTCTACTTAAGAGAGTTTAGTGAGAGAGAACCACCAACGAAACCGTTTATCTGATTTATAGTCACTGGCTACCTCTGAGCCTCAGGTAAAATGTTACCAAAGTCTATGAAATTGTTTTGGTTGGCCTTAGTAGGCGTTGAGTAAGGCTCAAAAGGAATATTTGAGTATTCCGAGTATTCAGTGGGGGTTTGTTACTTGTTGAGTTTTGAGTTAAAAATGGTGACAGTGCACGCAAATGTGCGTGTCTCCCCTGGAAATCCTTCTGTGGAATTTAGGAGGTTGTGCTTAAAATAAGGCTAAGATGATTGGGGGAAAAAAATAATTTTAATCAGGTTTGAGAAGTGCATCAGGCTTAATATAACATGCTAAGACTTTGAGAACATGCACAGTTAAAACTTAAGTTCCGTAAGTCCTCACACTGCAGTCTGAGGTTACCGCTTGGCTTTTTAAATTCTTCCTTTCTTAGGTATGATGCTTTACTCACCTGTATTAACCATTCAGTCAGTAAATTACCATAAAGACACTGGTGTAAAGTATTTGAGGGGGATTCCAGCATCAGAGGGGAGAAAATGTGAGAAAGAGAAACCAGATTGTTATCTTCTGGGTTTAGGTCTGAACAAAAGCATCTGGTGGTCACAAATAATACTGCAGGGAACTGAAAAGCTGTTTTACTGAGTAAAACTGGTCTGTCATCTAGCATTCAGCTTTTGATTTTGTCTGTATGTGAGGAGATCAGCACGGAACTACAATGTGCCTTTTTGGATTGAAAACAACGGTAAGCACTGAATAAACCTCACATAACTGTCTTTCTCACCTTTTCTTTTATCTCTACTGTGCTGTGGTTAGCTTAGGATCAGTTGATGCATAATCCCAAGAACTGGAGTAAGCAAGGGTGTGGAAATAGAGCAGCTCAGTGGACAGCTGGTACTTGATCCTACCAGGATCTGCTTGCTTTCACTTTCTTATACGAAAATTTGTGAAGTCTGAACTGGGAAAGCCTTTAATTATCCAAAATCAAATATCTCCAAATCTATTAAGTGGCAACTGTCTTTTCAGTCTGTGATGAAGCACTGGATGCTCTTAGATCTCTTTCAAGAGATAAGAGATGAAGGAGAATTGGTGAAGGCAGCAGCTTTCCCCAAGATATAGGAAGCAACAGATGAAAAAAACCATTCTGAATTGAGATGGAGCCTGAATAGGAGTGATCCCCAAATTGATTGTAAGTATTGGAAGGTAGCATAGCTTACATCAGCAAGAGTTTGAAGTGAACACATGAGAACAGCAATGAGCAAGACGGTGCTCAGGACTGAAACGTGAAAAGAAGAATGGCAAAAATGAATAGGGAGAGGTGACTGCAAGAAGGTGACAGGAAGAGGCAGGGGGGCCAGGAAGCTTGAGAAAATGTTTAAACAATCTGAAAACAAATGAACACCCAAACCTCTGTGTGATAGCGCCTTGTAGACAGACAGGGCGGACACTAGGAAAAGAGAGCAAGGATTGCTATTGTAAGAATCCTCTTGCCAGCTAGCAAACTCATTTTCAGTTCTCTCAATTTCTTCCTCACCTAAGAGTAATAATTTAATTGTTTCTTACTGTCCTTTAGTCATAGTGTCCTTTTAAATCTCGTCCTTCCTGGACTGTCCTTGTCTTTCCATTCTTATTTTTTCGGTTGGTTTTTCTCAGCTATCTGATGCTCTCTTCTTTAAACACTTTATTGGGTTTGTAAGCAGTGCGAAAATAATGCGTTGAAAGAGCTAGTAGAGGAAAATCCTGATTGGAATTTTTTCCTCTCTTTTTATTAGGCTTTAAATATTTAGAATCTTATGTAAATAGAAAACACGAGCAGCCAAGTTTTGGTTACAGCTTACTGTAAGTCAATCTGATTAAATTAGGACAGTGATGTACGTGGGCTGCTCAGCTGAGCACTGGCAGACATGAGATTTATTATTTCAGTCACTAAAACTTGCTGGAGAATTTTGTGAAGATCCCACCCAACGTAATGGCCCTACTTCAGTTTAAGTTGTATGTAGGGTATTCTCTTAACAGAAAGTCTGATTTAGGCCACTTAAACCAAACAAAATTATGAAGCTGAGAAGTCCACATTTCTCTGCATTATATTTTACATGCAGCAGCATCAAAATAAATTTAATAGAAATAGATATGGCATTAAAATCTAATAATGAAAAGTAAACTAAAATGCTCTTTGTCTTTCTGTGGTAGTAGTCTGTATTGTCACTTAAAGTACTGAAAAATATTGCCCAGAATAAAATGAAATATTGCTTTTATAAACATATTTTAATTCATCCTACACATATCAAAAATATGACTCTGTGGCCATGCAGAGGAAAGCAAAGAAGGGAATACGGATCGGGATTGGGGGGGGAAAGACAGAAAAGTTATTAATAGGTCTGTAATGATAGGAAGTTTATTCTAGGGTTGAGGTAAAATTTAATGGTTCATAAATAGCAAATTCATTATGTTTTTAATACTCAGGTTATATTAATACTATATAACATCTTTATGGTGCCATTAGTACCATTTAATCCTAAACTCAATTTGGAAATAAACATTTCCAACTCTTTCTTTCATGGAACAATTGGCCAAATAAATTATTTTTAAAATAAATATTATCTGATTAGTGCGTGGCTCGTTCAATCATAAATGGACTTATAAATGTTTTATGTCAACTCTTACACAGAGTTCTTAAATGCTAACAAATTAATTTATTTTAAAGGCCATATCAAGGTGAAAACACCAGGGCCCTAGGCAGCAGGACAATACATCACAGAGCCATTTCTCATTCAGTCACTGTAATGGCAAAGGATATGTTAAGACATAAAACGTGATATGGTTTGTTAAATATTCATTTATAATTTGCATTCATTATTAAATCATGTGTTAGAACTAATCTCTAATCTCAAAAATACAAAATGTGTCATAAAGTCGATTGGAAACACAACAATAAATATTTTATGCTTTTCATGTTGCTTTTTAAAGGTTGACTAGAATGCACCAAAATGCTCGTCATTCATGTAATTTAATTATTCCAAAGAGATTTGGTCCTCACTCATGCTGATTTCAATAATTTATTTCAGCCTTTAGGTCAATATAAAATAAATACCTGTTTGGGAGATGGTCTGTTGTATGAATAATGACAATTTAGCTCCCCCGGCACTCTATGGCAACACTGTAGTGCATTGTCTGACCCGTTTGCAGTGCAATGCGTTAGCTCCAAGAGCGGCTTATTTTATAGTGGTCTCTCACAGTTTGCTTGGTGGTAACAGCGAAGCTTTTCTACAGCTTCTCTTTCGTGGCTGGTGACTGCTGGAGTTTTTCTTTATGTGACACGAGAGCTGAAACGTGTTTGCTGTGGGAGGTAGGCTGAGACCGTGAGATTT
Source organism: Apaloderma vittatum (assembly GCF_000703405.1). Taxonomy (NCBI): domain Eukaryota; kingdom Metazoa; phylum Chordata; class Aves; order Trogoniformes; family Trogonidae; genus Apaloderma; species Apaloderma vittatum. The sequence continues at coordinate 15,708 of NW_009712934.1, read as the reverse complement.
GCTGAATTTCCACGGGGCTGCTATTCAATGTACGTTTTGTACACGGCGAAGAAAGGCCTGGATGAGAAGGCTGAGCGTGGCAGAGAAGTGATTTGTATTATTAGGAGGCTAGGAGCTACTCAATGAACCATGTAAAACCAGTTCATTAAAATGTTTATGTGCTTGGCTGGCTAATGCAAAGAAAGCTTTATTGCAGTCTTATAAAACCTCAGTAACTTCATGTTGAAGTCAAATCAATGCCTGTGTAATAATTCAGACAAATGCCCATTCCGAGTTAAGAACCACCAAAAACTGTGGCAAGCAACAATCTTCTAGAAGTCTTTCTTCCAAACTAAAAGATGTCGTAATATTTAACGCATACAACTACAGAACTTCCTTACTAGGTGAAAGATTTTTGGACAGAGTTACCACCTTTCTAGATTTCCCTGGATCGTTTCATCCATGAAACCTCTGTCAGGTGGAATCCGAGGTATCTGGACTTGGCTGGTTCTGCAGCTTACACTGTACTTCACGTATGGATTGTGTCCTGTATATGCACCACACACTTCATGTTGTATACAGTTCTGGAAGAATTCTGGTTATCCTATCTTTGAAGATTGCAGTAAAGAAAAAAAGAAGTCAAGTCTCTAAAGTGTATTTCCCATTTGACTACTGACTTGTCCCATGAGTGAGAACTTGCCTGAAAATAAGGGCGTCAGAGAAACGACCTTTGGTTTTTTGGGTTTTTATTTAGGCACAATGAGTTACTGAGACGATACTGAGCAGAGTGGTACTGGCTTAGTTAGATGCTTAATATTAGACCAAGTAAAACCTTTGTAAAATGAGGTTTCCTGCTTCCTGTCAGAGACAGTGGCTGAGAAAGCTACAAAGCTACAGTTCTTCCCTCTAGCTCAGCAGGCGACCAGTGAAGATCCTCTGCAAGGAACGTGACATCCTGGAGTTTCTTCAAAAGCTAAAAAGTTGGCCTGTGCATGAACCCTAAGAAGAGTAGGTGGAGCCGGCTGAGAAACCGTGCCGAGCTGCCGAAGAACTTGGAATGAGTTGGGTGGTGGTTTCGATCAATAAAGTAATGAAGCAGACCTCCCTCCCCTGAAAGGAATACCATAGATGAACAGTGGGGAATCTACACTTATTACTGTCATTCTCCTGGAAACAGTGGTAAGAGGAAAGAAATCTCTTTTTTAAAAAAAAAAAAAAGCATAGTTAGAGCAAACCCCTGACTCCTAATCAGACTCATCCTCTCCTGGAGAATATGGACCATCAATTTCCCCATAAGATGAAGGGGAGGCAAAGCAATAGTTTAGCATCCTATGCATTATCTCTCTTTTTATGATTACAAATAGAGCACTTAGGTTCACTGACCCATATCTCATACCAGACACTGCTAGCCAGGTCCAGATTTAGGTTATTGTTCCAGCACTGGATTAGGCCAGACGATCAGAATCAAATTTCTCTAATGTGATCGCTTGATTGTGACATTTCTTATTGGCACGGTACGTATGCGCTGCCAAAGCCTGAAGACATAAAGCAAATGCTCTCGAGGCTCCAAAGAGCCGGTGTTAGTGCTTTCACCATGAGCTTCAGAAAGGTTGAGGAGACGCTCTCTATTGGGTTAATTAAGCTGTCCTTTTGCTTGCAAGTTTAAAAGGGAGAAGTTGGTTTGCTCCCCATGTGGCTTTTCCAAACTCTTTCAGCTGTAGCTGTAAGCTTAAATGACCCTCAGTCCTGCAGCGTATCAACTTGATGTGTATAATTGATTGCTAAACATTTTTTACAGCCTGTTAAACGGTAAGGCTTAAAAAAAAAAGGCAATACATGAATGTTGATTAAAGTGGTTTTGTACGGAGGGGTCAGAGACATTAGCAAGTTAAAAAGAAAGTGTGAGCTCTGCTGTGGAACTTCTAACCCACACGCTTTATTTCGCATAATCGATCCCACATGTCTCAGTTTGTTTTTTGTCAGGTTTCAAACTGCAAATATTAAAATGCATTTAAAATAGGGTGTGCTTCAGTAAGGACACTATGCAGAGTACTCAGCAATGTAGATTGCCGGTATTATAACGACAACGATTATAAAAGGACTATTTTAAATTACCACCGTAGCTTGTAATTGTGTGGTAAGGGAGGAGGGAAAAAAATTGCGAGGTGCAAAATCTCAGAGTAACAGTAAACCTGAAACGGATTAAGATAGACGTTCAAATTACAATTGCTGGTAATTTTGTTTTCATTATAACTCGTGGTGTGCTTTTTAATAACTGACATAAGATGTAACGTATTTTTCAGGGTTCTGCGACAGCTAGCCAACAAATGGAATCTGTCACCAAATATTTGTGGCTCCTGTGAGCGAGAAAGGTATGATGCTGTTACAAGTACAGACTGAATATCCACGAGCCTTTTGGCCTAAAAAAGTAACGCCTGGGTATTGGCAACAGAACAAATTGTTTATCCGTTTGTAAAAAAGCAAATAACAGAACCTCAGCCCTTGCTCGGGAGGAAATGCCTCAGGAGTTTAATAAGTATCCTTTTTTAATACTTATGTGAGACTCCACCTTAGTTTCTTTAAATCATTAGTGCTGTTAAAGAAAAGGTGTAACTTGCTGTAGTTGCCTTGCCAAGGTAGTTATCTATGAAATTCACAGGATCAGAAGAATACTTTGGTCATTAGTATTTCTGAGCTCATTATGCTGGTTAATGCTATTTACAAAAAAATATTCAATATGAATTGTACACAGATGCATCTGTCGGTGAATATAAATTAAGAGCTTTGTATATATTGTTGAGCATCCAACGCGTAAAAGCAGGTCTTAGTGTGTACCAATCCAAGCATGATTTGAAACAGTCATTTAGGGGTGAAAAGTTCGATGTTCCACGTACAGAACTCCTGAAATATCCCCTTCCTGTACGTAGGTTGATCCGCCTGTTTCTTCCTAAAAAGGCTAAATGTAGAGGCTTTATTTTCCTGAATCCTATCTTAACAGATTTAAACATAATTTAATTTAATTATTGGGAGTGTGGTAGTTCAAATCTTATTTTCATAAACATGAAATTTCAAAAGGATATTTTATATTTATACCTATGCCATTGGAAACTGGAGAGAATATTTGTGTGGATGGTAAATTCAGCAGGTGTTTGGTGATTATTTGCTATTATTATTATTTTAAAGTTACCTTTGGTAAGTGATATTACCAATCAAAATATGTGTCACTTCTAAGAGTGAGATGCTACATTGATTTAGTAAAGAACAAAAAAAAATGCTCAAGAAGATGGAATTCACTTCTGAGATTTTAGATCAATTTATTTTTCATGTAACCTAAAACTATAAATTTTAATAATATAACCTTAATGTCATTTAAATTCCTCCATATACCTATAGATAGGATCAATACTCTTAATGTGGTACGAAAGCTTTTCTTCCCTTTTTTTAAAGAGAAGACATAATAGGTTTAATTAAAAATAATCCAGTGTTTATTAGGATACTACTTTTAAAATGTTTCAAGCGTATCACAACTTTTCAGCTGCGTAGGATGAGTAAGTTAAAATGAATTTAGAATCAAAACCAGACAACAGCTCTGAGCCATAAATCCTATTGTAGTGGTAAAGTGATAGGGAAAGTGACAAGAGGAAATAAGAAAAGAATATCTCTCTTAACAGAAAAGTGGCATGCTTTATTTTTTAAATTTTGCAGAATATTATCAGGAAGAACCTTTTTTTTTTACTGCACAATATCTTGTTTATACAAAATTAGCTCTGTGCCTGACTTTAACCTGAAGGCTATGTAACCTGGACAAAATATTTCTGGAATAAGTTTCATTTAAGACAGTACAACGACACTGAAGTTAGAAACACGTTTGTGTCTTTTTTTCATGACTAGCCCATGTCTATTCTCTATGAAATTGATGTCAAAAAAGTATTATATATTTTCAGTGGGAAATAGAAGGCTGCCCTCTACTATCCTTGTCAGGACGTCGTATCCCTTTAATCATACTTTTCATTTCAGTACATTGAAATTTCCGTTACCAAGGACAACATCATAAATAAAAGTGTTTGTGAAATTTTTACCTGCAGCTTCCTAACTTTGTGCATTAAGCATGAGACTAGCAGAGAGGTGGTCAAATGTGAAAATTTATAATCATTTATTACGTACGGCTGAAGCAAGAAGGGAATAAAAGCGTGAAGGCATACATCTATAAACTGGAGCAGAAAAGCTTAAATGAAAAGTAAAGTGAATTTCTGTGTCTTGTCATAAAGTAATGAGAAGCTAGAGCTTTATTCATAGCAACCTAAGATGCATTTACTCTCAATCTAGCTTTAGCAGTAAATGCTTCCCTGATGTATTGCTTTGGACTTACAAAGAAATATTTGTGCTCTACATAATAGTATAGTTAGGAGAATTACTGCATGGCTGAGGAGATTCTATAAAGGTTTATAGCTGGTGGTGTAACTGTAATTTAATGACAATGTAGCTAATGTAGTACTTTAATATCACAGGTTACTTTTTTATTTACCATTTATTAGTAACTGACAGTCAATCATCACCACATCATAAACAAATCACACAGGATCCTATAGGAACCCTGAAGTACCAGAACGGATGCACTGCAGCTCTTACATGTGCTTCATAATGAGCTAAACAGCAAATTATTTTTAACAGAGTAATCGTGTAAGTCAGGGTTCTCGTTTTCAGTCCATCAGCCAAAGAAAACGTTTCATGTCATGAATACAATTAGCGTTGCCTGTCGTGCACACACGTGTGAGGTAATGCACGAGCAATACTGAAGAATGCTTTCAAAAATATGAAGAGGACTCAGGCAAAACAGGTTGCGCAGAGGAATTTGCACGTGTTGATGAACGATTTTATGCAGACTAAGAATTACGCCACCTTCTTGCTAGCATTACTTTGCTTTGTAAATTGAGAAAGTAAATGTAACGAGTAAATGTAGCAGAGTCCACCCAGTGCTCTTGAGGCATCAAAATCTCAACGTTATTTTTTTGTGATAAGAACGATTTACATATTTTTTTTCTTTGCTTTTTTTAGATGCACTTTAGGATAAATTTTCCCCAGTTTTGTGTTTAGGAACAACTTTTAGTCCAGAATCACAGCATTGTATCTGAAGTCACCTGTGTTAGCGAAATTAGATGCTGACTGGAACTCTGACAGCATTGCCTCTTTGAACTAAAAATCGTGCTTCTCCCAAGATCTTACAGACGCTGTGCTCCTTTAATTGCAAAAAATGTTCGGTTTTTAGTACCTCTTAGCTGCGGGGGAATTCCTGGTAACCAGTGTCAGACTGCCACCTCGATGAATATGCCGTGTTTGTAGTTTGGGTGTATATGACATCTCATCTTCCATTCAGCATTGTATTGATTATACCTGCAGGTTCTCCAGGCTAACCCAGACATTTCCAAGTACTGAATCTGATGTTAAAGGAATGCTGTTGGTGTGACTTTGGTCTTTTTTGAGTCAGTTAAAACTGACTCAAGTTAAAAGTTAAAAACTGACTCAAAAAAAGACCAAAACTCCACTTTGCGATTAGAAGATCATGTGAGCATCACTTTCCCTAAAATTACTGTACAAACCTTTCAGTTTATAGTAAATGCTTGAATTTATGCGCATATTCATTGACCTTTGGAAATAACAGTTTTTCAAAAGGAACCTGAATCACTGTGGTCTGCCCGTGTAGTTACCTTGAGTAAATTGACGGTTGTGCCACGTGCAGACAAATGAAAATGGCTACAGAATCTTTAAACACAGAACTGTCAGTAATATAAAAAACAAAACAAACACCCCACATTAAAAAAGGAAGACACCTGTAGAAAACTGTATTAATTTCTGTCTCTATTTTCCTTTTTGCTTTTCAATGGCTCTCTGTCTACAGGCACTTTGAGGGCTTCCTTGAGCGGTCAGCAAAGATCTGGTTTAAATCATGCTGCGCAGAGATGAGTTCGTTTTTAGACATTATGTGTTTTTTCTACCTGTCCTTGTAACAGTTTAAGGGCGCTTTCTGATCAGATTAACAGCGGGGCGAATTACAGACCTCTGTTTTGAAAGAAGGATTTAATACCACACGCATCCAACTAACACCATCCGTGTGTAGATCTCCTAGTTGTGGCTTATATTGAATCTTGCAAGTTGTAAAACTGATACTTCTTTTCACAGTTCTCTTTCAGGAATTATTCTGCTGGCTAGGTTTGGGACTAAATTTCTGGCATTCTGGTTCCAATCTATTTTTATCGCGCTTGTCTGAGCAGTGTGATACAGTCTCCTACTTAAAATTTTCTGCTCCTGTTTGTGTTTTACTCTTTCTTTTCCTCTTGGCTTCCTCACCTCTCCTCGCAGACCTGCTGGTGATGTGGCTCCCGTGTCCCCTGGAGTGGCTGCTTCCCCTTTCTCGTTCACCACGTGTGTGACGTTAAGGAAGACGCTGCTGTAAGAGGAGAGGGAAGGCTGGCACAAAAGTGTTCCGTGATAATTATGGAAAAGAACAGAAAGAAGGTGATGCAAAGGAAAGTGAGAAATTTTTTTGGAATATACAACTTACATGACTTCTTTTTATCAAATATGTTGTTAGAGCACTTTGTCTCCTTTGCAAACCCATGTGGAAACAGGCATTACTTTTTAAATTTTCTTAACTGAATAATTTAGTGCTGGGCAGAAATGAAAATTCCGTTCAACAGAAGTGATGTGTGAATCAAATTTCCAGCCTGGTTTCCACAGAACCTTGAAAATGTGGGTTGTTTCTAGATGCAAATAATTTGTTTTAATATGCTCATTCTTTTAAAATCCACCATTTTAAAATACACTTTTGTGAGATCTTTAAAAACTCCACAAAGAAGTTAAATGTCATTTAAATGACAGTTTGTTTGGGTTTTTTTTTCTTTCCCCTTTAACTTCCACCAATAAAATGCTTTTGTTTGTTTTGCCACAAGAACTGAGATTATGTGCATTTTGGGTCAATCCTGAAGTAGCAATTAATTTAAGTTATTTATAAAGCCTTATACTTAAATGGGCTTTTTTGTAAGGTAGAGTGCTGCAAGCTCTTTTTATTAATTATACCCAAGATGTGTTGTATTTAGTGTTTCTCTGATTTTTTTTCTAAACTATGAAGAGTCCTTCAAAGCGTGTAAGCACAGTGGGGTTTATTCTAACTGCAACAACACATAATTGAAAGAAAAATTTCAGGGGCACATTTGGAGCCCAACATACAGTATAAATCTAAGTAAACTCAACATAAAATATAAATATAAAATAGTTGAGATAGCTTGCTTATGCATAAGCAATCAGAACCCATTGTGACTTTCACAATCATGTGCAGGGCTGGCTCACCAAAGAATTCAAACTGTAAGCTGAACTGAACATATTCGCTGTGGAACAATCAAGACAATGTAAGTATGGCCTTTGGAAACAATTTTAGATTAAAATTTTTAGACTTAGAATAAATCTCTAAGTTTCTGTCTCAACAATATAGTGTATATTTTACCCTGGACCTTTGATTTGAAAAAACCTGCCTTTTTCCTTTTTTTTTAATCTGAATTATCATCCTTTTGAAAATACAAATTGGAAGTTACAAAAGTAATATTTGGGGTTTTTTTCGTATTATTATGAAAATCAGACCCCATCTTGCAAGCAAGGATTAAAAGACAGAAAAAACCCAAGACATCTTACAACCCTATTTCTGGGTAGCTGCTCATTCTGTTAAGATTTTCAGATCCACAACCATAATATTAGTAATGTATGTTTTTGAATATAATGGGGTATTATCATGGCCTCATCAAAAGTTCCCAGGATCTGCAACAGCAGTTAGTCTAACTCATCTATTTATTTATTTATTAATTATTTATTAATTTATTTTGGAATTGGTACAACTGACATGTCTGATGACCTCTGCAAACGTGAATGTAAGTGACAATTACCTCTCGCAGAAATTCAGAACCAAGAGAAACGTGTGATATCTGGTAAGAGGTAGCATTCCAATAAGTTGTACCAAATGCCTCTTTCTAATCATTCAAGGAGTTTGTACCAAAAATGGAGCTGTTGTGTGCCAGGAGCCTTCTCAGTGCTCAGGCAAAATTCCCATTTGAAAGCCCCAAAGGGCCTCTGCTGATGAGAGGAGGGTGCCATCGGGAAGCTAAATAGAAGATGTATTTGGAATGAGGCCTTAGCCACTGTGTTCCTTTCGCAGTGCATCTCCACATCTAATCCAAACAAAACTGATCTGATTTGAAAAATGGGGCAGAGGATGTGGCGAGATGGCTCAATCACATAATAAGGAAGTTAGCTCTATGGGAAACAGCATCTATCATGACTCCATCTGACTGGGGAGAATTTAGACAAAAAGCTTTGATGAGTGGGGTTTTTTTAGGCTAGTAAGGAAACCAAGGATGAATAACATTCTGTCTAGAATGTGTGAAACTTTACCTGTATCTCGACACCTTAAAGGAATATTTTAAGCTATATAGATTCTGTCTGGAATTATCACTTTAAAAATAATCCAACACATTCAGTCATAATCACGAGTCATTATTACGGTACAGTTTTTGTTATAGTAAAATAAGAACGCTTAGGACAGAGTCTGAGCAGCTGTTCTGCGTTCAAACCTGTGGAAAACATCGTGTTGGCTTGAATGGACAACACTCAGGTGTTTTTTAGCTATCTGCTACAGATTTATAGGGCTCTGCCTATTTCAAAGGAGCCCGAGAAAAGAAATTTAGGAGAATGGATACTGCATTCGATGGTTTGCTCAAGTTTTTCTGGGGGCTACAGGTTCAGAGAAGCTGTAACCTTTGTTTTTGGACTACTACATAGCAACAACGAGGGTGATACGCAGTCGCTTCCAGCAGGTGTTACAGCTTTGGGATCTTTTGCAACGCATCTACTTGTTTGTGTATATAAGGTGGGGAAATATGTGCAAATAGAAACTTGAAAATGACAACAAAACCAGAATTACACTTTGACTGTGTTCTAGCTTCCTTACAGGGATTCTTACGGTATAATTTGCACGACTGTAATTCTAAATATTTCGTGTCTTAACATACAGATTTTTCTCTCCTTTACTCACATTTAACAAATATTCTAATTCCTGGGAATGGTCTAGACTAAATTGACTAACCATGTTGTGAGATGCTAGTAAATGTAAAAAATACAGAATTCAGCTTGATGTGGTGTGAATCAACTTTTTTTTTTTTACAATATATAAGATATTACAAACAGGTTTCGTGCTTGTTTGTATGTGTCTTAATTTATTATGGGTGGAGCAGACCAAGTCTGAGAATGTGATGCAATTTTATTTCAATACAAAACATTTTAAAGAGCGTGAATTTTTTCAGAGGGAGGGTGGGGGTGCGAAATAGAATGCATTTACCTCTATGTTGCCTAGCTCAGTACAAGTGCTTTAGAAAAAAAATTATTTAATAAGAAAGTGTGGTTTAGTAACAGAGAAAGTAATCCTTGTGCTGACGACAAGCTCTTTTGATGTACTAGATGCCAGTTATTCCCACTGCATATATTGCACAGAATTTCAGTGAAAATTTCCTATGTGGCTGCCTAGCAGCGTGTTGTTCCTGAGAAGAAAAAGTGCTATAGCATCCTAGGTGACCAAGATTTTTGGAGTTTTGCCCTTAAGCTCTAAGAATTTGGCTAAAATCAGATTTTTTTAACTGTTGCTACACCTTTTCCTAAAAGCAGTTGAATCAGCGTTTCAAAAGTCATCGTCACTTTTTGAATTATCAACATTTCTACGGATAAAAGACAGAATCTCTGTTTCAGGCTGTTTATTGATATGGTTTTCATTACGGGCTAGATCTGTCTTTGTGGCAATATGCACAGAACAAAGCCTGACAAACCCTTTGTGTACTTCATTTCTAGCAGAGGTTCTTGATGCAGACTCCAGAGCGAGACCCTGCCTACGCCCCTCCACTTACCTGACACAAATGGAAGCATCTTTCTGTCACGATTCTGAAGCAAGGAAGCACCACCTGGCTTTATATGCAAAGAATTATCTCCAAGAACATACCACAGAATCTTTTACAGGGTAAGTTGGTGATTTGCTCCAGGGCCTTTCCTATCATGGTTCATTACCACCAAATTTCTGAGGATCTGTTAATTTCATAGCATTACGAAATTTCTGCTTGTTTTGTTTTTTGTTTCTTCATTTTTTAACTTCTAGTTTTCACAGACAGAAAATCTGAATCGAAGTCATGTCTCCTGCAGTTTGCTAAGTCTGTAAGTATTCATTTAAGCCATAACTACAAGAGCCGGAGTAGTTACTTGTGGGACAGTGACTTTGAAATTTTGCAATGGTACTGTTTCAAATATCAAACTTGTTAACGATGTAAAGATTTCTAATGACTTTATGGCAGAAAAGTCCTGTATGACACAAGTTTCCTGGGGCTTATAGATTCCAGCACGTCTCTGGAGTTAAAACAAACAGCAAGCCCCTGATCTGTCCTTGCTGAGACAATTTTTAATTCTAGGATTATAGAAAAACTACTTGTGAGTAAAATGAGTTCTATTTGCAATCTGCAGTTTCCATTGCTGCAATAGTTACTTAATTTATGACAAAAATAAGCAGAATTAGTTAACTATAGCTGTATGTGATCTACTATCTTCCTTCCATATAGCAGAAAACTTCTTGCAATGCAGACTTTTTCATTGATGGAAATCAAGACCATACTAAAGATGTGCTTTAAAATATTGAATTGTTTTTATTAGGCATTAATTGACTAAGAATGTATTTCATTGATTTTAATTCTTCTATATAGTCTTTACATGCGTATTTTGCTAATTGACCTTCTGAAGTATTCCAGTATAGATTTTCAGTAGCTGAGAACACGTAAAAATCTTTTTTTTAGTTATGTCAGACAAATGAAAGATAAAAGGCTTAAAAATTAACAGAAGGATGAATGCCACATACTGAAAATGCGTATTTTGAAAAAGTGCTGAAGTTCAAAATATTAAAAGTATCAGTGTAACATTCTCCACCACATCAAAAAATCATTATCATTTACTGTTTAATCTTGAATGAAACACGTTGTCTCTAAAAGGAAGCTTTTAGAAAATGTCGAATAGTAGCAGATTGAGTGACAAATGTTAAAATCACAGAAAGAACCTTCTGATAAAAGAACTGCCATGCAGGTTTCTGTTGCCCTAAAGCAGAACAAACTTCTGATAAGAGTGTCAACTTTCAGTGGTACCACCCGAATTAGAACAGATCCCGACAAACTTGCTAAAGATTAGAACTGTCCGTGCACTGATTTATTCAAGATAGGAAGGGCAATTCTGTTAAGGCCTGCCAAATTTAAAAGCTGAGCAATCCATTTACGCCCTGCACAGAGTGACAAACAGAACTGGAATTAAGCATGCAGCAGGTCTGGTCTTCAGTCTCCAAAAGGCAGGATTCTAGCTCAGCTGAACATTTGTTAACTTCTCGCTGACATCTGCCAAAAAAACATGTTCTACTTTCCTATAAGACTTGAAAAATGGTATGAGTATGTTCTTTTTTTTTTTCTCTATAAATGTGCCTTCTGTGTTTCTTAACGAAAGATTTTATTTTATTTTTTTTAAATCCCAGCACTTCTGGATAAAATTATTGCTTTGATCACAACACTGCTCAATCTCCAGAAGCCAAAGAACATCTGACCAGCCTGAGCAACTAAAAGCTTGTGGCAGCTGCTCACAGAACTGTACAGCAGGTAACACCATGGCCCTCTGAAGAAACACATTAATTGCAATTAATGAACCAAAGAAACTGAACCGTATTATTTTTAACATTTCAGACCACCTGAGGATCTTCACCACTTTATTTTGATCTCAGGCAGATGACAAATTCTCCTGTACGGGTAATTACTGATGACAGCATTGTGTCACCCCTCATTATCAGCTGTGGGTGCCAAGACCTCATTGCAAGCAGTACATAAAATCCTTGTTGGGCTGAGTCTATCAGCATAATTTATTGATGTCAAAGGAATCAACCCCACCCTCACCATAATGATAAAAAACCCAAAAACCCAACCCCCAGAAGTCTGCAAGATGAATTCAGATCAGAATGTACACAGCATTTCTAACAGTTAACTATTTGAATCAGCTGATATCAAGCTGAAGAAAAGAAAAAACTTGGCATGCCAATTTAAGATCTGGAATCCTTCGTAACTTGTTTCTGAATTTTCTCTAACATTACCAAATATCCAAGTTGAAGGAGCTAATTAGGGTGTTTGCCTGTGATTATATAAAATTCCAAGATTTCAGAAGAGGAATTAAACCATTATTTAGGAATTAAAACCATTATTTGTGCATTTCTAGGTTAAAAAGAAAGCATTCCAGTACGTTGGAAGGCTTGAATGTATTTATTTATTGTTTTAGTCTTAATATCACAGCAAACAATATGGTTTAGACTGACACTTTTGCAAGACTTTTTACTCATGAAAGTACTTGAATAACAAGGAGCACCTGATTTTACTCGCTCTTCTATGAGAGGTCTATGAAAGAGATTTATTTTATTTTTTTTTATTCCTTAATTTTAAGGAGAGTTGATTATTCCCTGCCTCTTGGCACCTACCCATTCTAGCCTATTCCCTGGGAGGGAAATCCCTAAAATCCTCGGAACTTGAAATGGAGATAGGAGAGAATAAAGATGCAACTCCTCCTTTTTTATGCACGTATAAAGCTGGCCCTGATCTGATTCATAAATAAAAATGCTTACATTATTTATGTATTTTTACACTATTTGTATTTTCATTGTTAGCATTAACATTAAACACCATCACTGACACCTTTCAGTACTATCAAAAACTTAAAGATTCTTTAAAAGTTTTCTCCTAAAGGACTTTGTTTACAACGATTTTTTTGCAGAACATCCAGTTACAAAATATCTATGATGCTGCATATATTGCTCTACGTTGAATAATTTGATTAATCAGATGCCTAGGTCCAACGCAATTATGATATGCTCATCTTATGTCCTAATAACTTCAGTATTTTCTTTTATCTCGGATAAAATTAATTTTACTTCAGTGGAACTTCAGAGAAAGTTTCCAATTTCTTTTGTTTTCTTCCCACAGTCTAAACGCAGAATTCAGCCGATACCGTGAAAGCACTTGGAATGACCAACTAAGATTATATCTAAAGAGGTATCAGGGATTTAATTCTAGGAATAATTTTGCATGTGAGTAATTCACTTGGGAATTGCCAAGCTGCTGGATCCTGGTTGTTGTGTTTACAGGTGAAGCAGCATGAGCTAATTGTGTTGTTTCGGGCGAAGGCACGTTTAAAGTGTAGCTGTCTATTATTCGACTCCAGTTTTATTGTTGAAGTCATTGATGTAAACCGTAACTGAAAGGAAGTATTGGATTTGGTATCTTTTTTTTTGAAAAACTAAACAAAGGAAATGAAACAAAACCACAACCTCTCCCAAGGATTTTCTGTTGGCGCTAGGTAAGCCATGGAAATGCTACCTCTGAATGGTAATTCTTACTACTCCCAGAGCGATTTTGCTGATGAGCAAATGCAGAATTAAACTGTCTTTAAGCAATTTGCATGTTGGATTAAAAAGTTGTAATTTCAGACGCAGTTTAATTTCAGAACACACATGTTGTCTGAAAGTGAAGGTTCATTGAGGTGGTTTTTTTTTCTTGCTATATTCAAGTGGCCAGTTTCAATATTAATATTGAAAGACAAGGATGTTTTACAAATAAATCTCAAAACAGATTATAAGAATGTAGCGAATCCGAGTTACAGAAGCATTTTCTTAGGAAACTTTTCTTTTACATTTTATTTCCATTTGCTACTCTGTTCTTCCTAGTACCTCGTATTTTTCGGTAACATGTTGCACCGTTAACCTAGATCCTGGAAACTCATCCTTCAATGTGGTAACGACTTTGGAGAAGCTGAGGTGAGCGTTGTGTTTGTTCTTAGCTTGTTTTTTTTTCTAATAATAGACTAATTAGAAGCAAGCTGTTAAAAGAACTTTGGTAAATCAGGTATATTATTTGGTTACTTGCATAGTCTGTCCTCATACATCTCTTGCTGCTATTTAAATTTTGAAAATAATTGTGGGGTGTACACATTTGTCAATATATATGCAGGAATATATTTCTAGTATAGAAATTGGCAACATATGTTTTCCTTATTTCAGTTTAAAAAAAAAAAGAAGAAAAAAAGCAGGGATGTTTGCTCCTTTTCAGTTTGCTTTAGCACCTTTGTGTATTCACTGTTTTTGGTTTTAATTTCTGGTTTTCTTCTTAAGACCATTCAAGTACCAAATTAATTTTTCTAATTAATGTTTCATATCCTTTGGTGTTAAGGTTTTCATTTCCAAAGAGTTGAACACCACAAACGTGGGTGATGCACTCCCACATTATCAAATAAATGCTCAAGGTACGGCTTATAATGCTGAAAAATAGAAAAATAAATTGACCTTGATGAAGTGTGTCTTCTTTTGTCTGTTCCCAGGAAAGTTTATTTCAGGTATTTCTACTGCTGAAATGATTAGAGTTAACAGCTTTTTCCCTCCATTTTATTTTACAGGGTCTCTTCATCTTCCTGATATATGGGGTGTACAACGCAGAGGTAAGTCTGCTTGGAGTATCTCAAGGCTGACAGAGTGAATGAGAGAAATGACAGGTTTCTTATCTTGATAACTGAGGGACAAAGTTGGCTTTCCATACGAGTGTCCTACTGCCCTTCATGCTTGGACTAGCTTATATGCATCCCAGCTTACCATTAAACACAGACACCCTGAATAAAGGGACAGACTCATTTCTCATAGGCACTGACTAATATTTTACTGCTGCTTTAAGTTTTTTGAATTCCTGGTCTTTCTTTTAACACTTAGCTAAACTCGACACTCCTCAGCTTTCGTTTAATTCCCATTTTAAAATGAACTGTTCCTTTACATGCAATTCAAAGGAAACTATTTCAACTCTAAAAGGAACAAGTTTTACTTGCTAGACTTCAAAATTTTGCTAGGTGTAGAAATTGCCTCGAATTCCACTTTAAAAAATCAATGAGATATTTTTCAGATTTTTAAAATCTGACTCAAGGCTTTGTACCAGTTAAGCTTATGGAAAGCATTTGATCTTTACAGGTTGAACTGTCATACTTCTGACAGAATAAGCATAAAAATAAGTAGGAATTTATCCACCTTGTTGTATTGCCTCCATTATGTTAATGATAAAAGGTAACCTATGTTCAAGTTTTAAAGCTAAGGTACTCCTGCAGTTTACATTTTAATGCAATTTGTAAGCCAGTAGTAAACCTCTCTCTCTATAAAAGGCTTTCAAAGTCAGTAGTTAGAAATGCAGCAGAATTCTATTCCAAAATGATCAGCATCCAAGGGGGCATACCCTATTAGAAGAACAGTGAAAAAGGTCTGATTACTTCCACCCCCCCAAAAAAAGTAATTAATCTGCATTTCTGTTGTAAGTAGGAATTATTTCCATATACGCAACTCAACCCAGCGAAGATTACTGGTGGAGGACCCAAGGCTGTCCTTGGCGTCTGCTGCTGGAGGGGGTTTCACCTCCGCTGGCACCTCAGCACCCACTCCCTCATGCCTCCCTCTCCCAGTGGGATACGGAAGGGAACTGGGGGGCAAAAAAGACAAGGTGAAACTCGTGGGTTGAGGTAAGAATGGTTTAATAACTAAAATAATAGAATATGGTAATACTTATAGTCCTACTATTACTAGCAATGAATGTAACAGAACCAAACCCCAGG
>NW_009712933.1:0-1242 GCF_000703405.1 Apaloderma vittatum | reverse complement strand
GGTGACCCGAGGCTTGCTGCCTCCGATAGCCCCCGGTAGGATGGAACCGGTCTCGTTGTAGCGAGCCAGGATTTTGCTGACACAGCCGTGGGAAACGCGGAGCTGCCGGCTGATGTCACACGGCCTGATGCCCAGTTGCGCCAGTTCCACAATCCGCAGCCTGATGGCATTGGGCAGGGGTCTCCCGTTGACAAACACCCCACCGAGCTGGTTCACTTCTCCGAAGGCAGGCTCTGCAAGCAAAGGCACAAACACACCCGTCGGACACGGCGAATGGCTCAGAAGGGGGCGCCTGAAGTGCTCCGCATCACAGGGTGGATGTCACAGCTCGGGGACCCCCCGGTCACTTCTTGCACGCGTCTTTATAAAGACGGGATACCCCGAAATTGGAGGGGGAAAGATAATAAGAAAGAAAAGGGGGAAAAAATCGAGAGGGAAAAAATAAGAAAAGAAGAAGAGAAAAATAAGAGAATAAAAATAAAAGAAAGAAAGAGAAAATCTGTGGCACCAAATGTCGGAGCTCTTCGGACTGTGCATCAAGCATATTCCGAAAAAACACATTCCAGAGATGAAAAACGAGATCGCCTCAACAGACAAGTCAGCTTTATTGCCACAGGAAAAAGGAACACGAAGAAAAGAGAAAGGAAAGAAAAACATTTTCGAAGACGTGGGGGAGGGGGAGGAAGGAAAAGTAGTTGAGGAAATTCTTTTACATCTTGGGAGAGACAAGGGCAACGCGGTGCTTCTGAGTCGCGACTAACTTTTTAAAGACCGTTTCTGCTGCTGTTAGCGCCTCTCGCTTAACAGCACAATTACACCAGGCTGTAAAACAAACGTGCTAAAATGTTAACTGCTAAGATCGGTGTCAGGAATAATATACAGCGTGCCACAGTCTCCAGCCATCCACTCGGCTGCGACCCTGCCTCGCGCTCGCCTAATAACATTAATAATAAACCGAGCAGTCATTAGCTTTCTCTCTTCCCTGATCCTGACCCTTAACGTGTTCTTACAACTTGTAGGAACACGAGCAAAGTCAATAAGGGAGCTGCGGCGGCACATGACGGCGCACGGGTGCTCCCCCTCTCTTGACAGCACTTGAACCCTCCTGAGGCTCCCAGCCACTTACCCATTCCTCTGAGCACGACGCCTCTGGGGCTGCCCTAAATCCTGAGCGGAGACCTATGCCCAGAGACAGGCTCCCACTCTCCCGGCCGCGCTAAGCCCCCGAGCTTCCCCGATCTC
>NW_009712932.1:0-8552 GCF_000703405.1 Apaloderma vittatum | reverse complement strand
TCATGTCTTGTGAGACCACGGTTTCAAGTGTATCAGAAGACGGAGATCGTATTTGTGGAATAAGGATCTGTCTACCTTGTGACGGTCCCTTCAATGGTTTAATTTAAGCGTGTTTGTAATTAGGTGCTATATACCTTGCTAACAAATGAGTGGTTTGGGTCCCCATAATTCATATAATGATACAGCCTGTACTATTGTGCAAATACTGTTGGGAATTTAAATAGGCTGAGTGACTCACATTAACTTTCCCAGACCTTTGCAGAAACCAGTGGATAATTTGCTGTGTTTGTTCTTGTCACTCTTATCTGAAGCTTGTTCAAACAGTGCAACCTGTCGTCTGGCATTTCACCACAAAGATAAGTCTGTGTGTTACAATAAATTAACAGTGATCTGTCTGTCCTTCAACTTGTATATAGATATCGTAAAATCAAAATTGCTTAGAAATTCTGGGCTGAGGTGTTGGTTGCAAACATCTGAAAAAGTTTATTCTTGTAGATATAGCTGATGCATCTATAAGGCCTGCAATTTTTTATCTAGCCCCCTTCCTCCACCCAAGTTATAGCAGGCTGAACTGTGTGACTAACACTGGAAATGTATCATGCGCTTAAGCTATTAAGTGTTAATAGCTATTGCCTAATTAGCACTTATGAGTTAGTAGCATGTAGCTATTATAAATAGCACTAAAGATTGCTCTTTAGGTGTATACACAGCAAACAAGGGAATGGAAATAAGGCTTTTAGGCAGCCACGGTAGTACAAAGTTAAGTAAATATTTTGCCAGGATTATCAGTAAAGATGATGATGTTGAAATAAAGGCAAAATCAGGATTTGTATCTGGAAAGGGAATACAAAAGTCGTACAAATTTTGTAAGTAAAACTCCCAAGAGCTCAGAGGGACTGTTGGTGACATTCCTGGCCTCTCTAAGACCTGGAATATGAAATTCCAGGAGGAGGGGCAAGCAAGTTCAAGATGTATGTTATACCGAGAGTCATACTGAGAGCTGTCGATCTGATGGCTATATTTAATGAAAGGAGAGAAAACTGAACTGGACAATGAGAAGGTTTCCAGCCATTTGAAGAATGTATTTCTGGATTAGAATCTCAAGAGAGAAGAAGAACTGTAGCTCCTTCCCATCCCCCGCACACCGTGTCTTGACAAATAACGACAGTGTTTTAGTCTCCAAAAGTTATATGTGCGTCAGACTTAAATTTTTACGAAAGTTATATTTTCATGGAAACTTCAGTGAAAATATTTCTCAATCCACTGTGCTGGTAAACAGCTTTGTTCTTCAGCAGTCTGTAGCAGGACCATCAACAGTTTACTTTGCCAAAATGTTCACCTGGAACCATCTGTGCCTCTACTTTTTGAGTTGCATAACTGCAGTTACTGGGTGAAAGATCTCTATTCCTGAATTCAGTCTATTCATGGTACACAAATGGGTACTAGACAGGTATTAGATGCTATAAATGCTGGACAGAAAAGAATATAATGTGCCATCTGAAGCAAAGCAAGTGAGCTTTGTTTAAGAATTGCAAAGGAGAGACAAAAGTAATGATAAGTCTCTTTCTGGGACTGTCAGTGCTTCACAAGAAGCAATTGTGCCTTTCATAATAGAACAGCATCCTAAGCTTGAGAAATAAAACTTTCCTCTACACAAAAATCTTTCAAAATGCCAGTTAGTGTTAAATCTGTATTTCTAAAAATGCTTTCTGGGCTAGCAAGGAATTGTTTCCAAGTACCTCTATCAGACAGTGCCTAAGGATCTTCAGATTTTAAACTATCTGGTAAGCAGAAACAGCACAGGAGATACTGATAAGTGACCTACCCTCTGGCAAAAAAAAAAGAAGTATTTGAAATAAAGATTTGTGTTTTGCTGCTTTTGATATAACTGAATGCAGGATATTGTAAAGCTAGCTGAGACAGCAGGCTTTCCAGTAATCATAGGGCCTCCATCCTTACCTGACTTCATTGCTATCAGATGAATTTTATAAACATGTTTTTTGTGGTTCTAAACATTGATCCTAAAAAAGGATGCAATTAATACAGTGTATAGCAGCTCAGGCATTCAGCAAATGGCCTGCAGATAACAAACTATGTACACTGATGATTCTATTGATTCCCAATACAACATGAAGTGTAAGCTCTTAGTTCTTATTTTCAAGTCAATTAGTGGACTTGGCTAAGGAAACTTAAAATACAACTTGATTTTAGGGGGTATGAGAAGCTCTGCTTCGCAGTGGTAGAAACGTGTGTACACAATAAATTCTGTAGAAATGACAGACAACTGTAAGTCTCACAGGTACTACAGAAAAAAATCACTCGCCATTTTCTTCCTCTACCGCTGGGAATTTACAAAGGGGAAAAATAGGACTTCAGAATCCCTTCCCCAGTGCTCTGGTGAGCACTTCTGGGCTTACAGCCAGTAGTGGCTGCATGAATTTTCTTTTAGTTTTCTTTTAGCTGCGTCAAACACAGAGCCTGACGTATCAGAATGGGTATGATGAGTATATTTTACATGTAGTGTTCAGACACACAGTGAGGACAACACAGATAATTTCACTTTTGGTTGACGAATGGAAATTCTTTTAGAGTTAATTTTACTAGCCTTGTATGTTTTTGCAAGTTTAAAGTGGAGCAAAAGGTCAATTACTGGTGCCACCAGTGCTGATTTTGTTCCATATCCTACTTCTTTAGATGTATGGGTGTTGGTTGTTTTAAAATGGTGGTGGAATTGTAAGCCTCTTTGAAACTGTTCAGTAACAAAATCTAGAAAGCGGAAGTAACGACGGAGTAAAGTTATGCAACAGCAAGATAAAGCAGGGCTTCTCTAAGGTAAACATAAGAGGGGGAGACATAGGAACAAAAGTTCAGTCGTAAATGAAGATGGGGGAATTCATGGCAGCATGAGGTGAATGATGGACAGAAGCAGATAAGAATACCCTTTTTTTTTTTTTTTTAAATGAGAGAAGGAAATATGGGGTAAATTTGAAAGACAGAGAAGTGGGGAAATAACATGTAAATAAGATACCCATTTCTGTCCTGGACGTTAAACCACAACTATGCTGAATCATATTTCTCCTGATTCAGTCTGTGCATGGTCTGCCTTATTCATAGAGGCTGAGCATAACTCTGTTAAATTCTTGTTTCAGCTAGATGCAATTATTAGATATTATTGCAATGCCATATTTTTGTTGAGATAAGAAGAAAAACAATGTTTAAAAATTTCATAGATTTTTTTCTGTCGATTTAATCAGACTTACATTTTTCCTACATTTTTAATAAGTAGTATTATCAAAGGGATCTTTCAGATGGGAGGACAAGGGTATAGACTCTTGAAGAAGGGACTGTTATTTTTTTACATGTGTGTAACATGACAATACGCTCTGTCTCCTTTTACCTTCTTACCTTCAGGTACTAAATCTAGCACGAGGCATCCTTGGGCGAGTTAAGTCCAGAAGTTTATAAGTCTGAATATAGGGGAATGATGATAGAGAAAAGTTGGATGGGATCAATGAAAGATCTCCCAGAAGTCTTCCTAATTTGATGGCAATAGAGGAAAAGCCAGTGCTTTCCATATTTAGATATTTTTAAATATTGAGAAGCTTTTTTTTTTAATTCTGAAGAATGACTTCTTCATAAATTACACAAACAAAAATAAGATAAATATTCCATGTGGGAATATTAGAATAGTGTTTAGAATTAACAAATGTAGTTAAATAATTGTACTTTTATTGATTAAGCGTTTGTTTAGCATACATTGAAATATTCCATTCTAATAGCCTAGGACTTGAAAAAAGAATGTTTTAAAAACAGGATTTTTCTATTATCTTATTTTAATCTTAATTTTAAATTTTTTAATTTAAGCAAAAATTACCTGTTTTCAACAAGATAAAATTGCTTTCCATGTCCTTAACTCAAAGCTTGGGTCTACACAAAAAAGTCTATTTTCGAATTACTACAAATTAGTTAACCTTTATGTATCTGCTTCAAGAATTTTAAACACAGAAACCAAGTTGGGTGGTATGATGACAACAGGTTTTATCTGCTGTGACTGGCAGATACATCAAAACTGTTACCAATTTCTGCATTTGTTTTGCACACTAGAAGGGATCCACATTTTCTCCTGTACGGTTGCTAAATGAACAATTTGGTTTTGAAGACAAGGGGTAAAATTAAGTATATTACCTATGCACAAAACACATCGGCTAAAATAATTCAAGAGACATTGAGTTTTAAAAGGAAGACTCATCATGTAGGGTTTAAGCACTGGCTGCTGGAGGTGTGTGGAATCTGAACACAAGGTACGACTCGGGTTTTGTGAGATTTTGCACCACGTGCTGTAAAAATAGGCTGCTGTTGGATAAAAACAGCTGATGTTTAAGTGGAAGGAGATAATAGTGAGATTTATAGCAGGACCTAATATGACAGACAAGTTGCAGAAATCCATGTTGTTGGCATAAGTGCACTTGTTTCAGCATATTCTTACCGTTTGGCTGTCTAAAGTATGAATAGGCTGGTGTTCATTTCGTTAACTGTCACCAGACTCCAAGATGCAGTGATACACCTAGCTGGGAGGTAGTAGGATGACTTCAGATTGTACATGCACGAGCAAGTATGTGTATGTATGACAGCCATTAAGGAACTATCTCATTTAAGGTATGTTTCTTTTTAATATATGGTATGTAAAATTACATAAAGGCATATTTTAACACTGTACATTTTAGGTATGTCCCCATGTGTTGCCTGGTCTATAGTCGAGAGGTGGCGTCCCTGCCCATGATAGGGAGGTTGGACTAGATGATCTCTAAGGTCCCTTCCAGCCTATGCCATTCTATGATATGATATGATGTGATATGATATGATATATGTGGTTTCTGCTTTCCTTTCTTAAATCTCCTTTAGACTAAAACATTGGCGTTACTATGGAATCTGGTAAGACTTAATTCTAACCTGAAAAATATATGAAGCTTTGTTTTGACCAAGCCAAAATCAAAATAGAGTGCCAGTGGATCTGTAAAAGTAAAAATAAAATATTTTGACTAAAATTTAAATATTTTGACTGAAATATCTCAGATAGAAAAGTTTTGTAAACTGGGAAATTAGTGAGTTGCTGCTCTGGCATTCCAGAAAAAGCTGCAGGAGCTTTTGTTGATTAGAGATTTTTAGCAGAGTAAGGGAAAAAAGTACACTCATTTTTATAAATGTCAGTGTTGTCTCTCATGGGGTGCATACAGGAATCAGTGAGAAGAAATGATTCATGTCAAGCTGTGGTACACGAGGTTCAGCCATCCTGGAACCTGTTGCACAAACAGCCTCTTTTACCTTCTGCAGTGGGATCAGACTGGCTCTTCTGATTATAGCGGGGAAAGTGATTTCGACTTCCAGCCTGGTGTGAAGTAGAACAGGCCGTAGGGTGGTGAATGGAGTGTAGTTGACTATGTGTGGATTGGAGCTCAGCATCACCATGCTTTAGGGGAAATGCTAAAGAAACTGTTTAAAACCATCTCTTTGTCCTGTGAGAGCAAAACGGCTTTTTACAAGTCCATTCTTCCCTCAAGCAATAGGGTTACTTTACTGAGGATTAGTAATTCAACATCTAGAAAGCATTTCCCTTAAAAATTGTAGTATCTGGCCCTTATGAGGGTGTATCGTATATTTCAACATGATTTTAAAGCATGAAAAATTGAAAGCATGTAATAGTTGAAGTCTCAATAAGTATTATGCTGCATTTTAAATAGATTTGAGTAATAAGCAGTGTCCAAAAAAGAAGGAAAACTGGGAATAAAGCCTTTTCTTCATGGTTTCTGTGATGTCTATGCCTGGACATGGGTGTAAATCCTTCTAGCAGCCCAAGTGGGTTTATTCACCAGCTGGTTTATATCCTCAGCTGAGGGCCTTCCTCTGCCAACCAGGAGGAGAGGAGTTGTTTTGCACAATGAAGAGAGAAAGGATGTTTCTGTCACCTCACCTGGAGAAGACTGTGTGAGTTATGAGAGGCATTTTCAACAGGTGATACAATAACACCTAAGGGAGCACAGTTGTACACCGAGCGAGTCTTAGTGCTTGTGCTTGCAAACAAGCACAATATCTTTTTAGTATTTCAGCTGAGGCAACAAGTTGAGTTTGAGACTCTTGTTAAATGAAAACAGTGTTAGCAATTCTAGGTACAAAATATTCTTTAGCCTTTTAAAACTATGTTGTCAATTCCTCTTCTAAGTCTTTTCCTGAGCAGGTACATAATTAAATGTTTTACATTACAAGTAAAATAAATAGGAGCTTGGATAGATGAAAGAATCTGGATTACACTTGAAAATAAAAATAAATCTGTGTCTAATATTACCAAAATATTAAAAGCACTGAGGAGAGTTCACAAGAATACATCTCATGGCAAATCAAAGACAGAAGCTTTCTCCAATAGGGAGGGTGTAGCCTTTTGTGCAGGGTCATCTGTATCTGGAAAAGGACATGTATCCGCTGCCTACCCAGAAAAATACAGTTAAATGGTGAATTGATTAAATGTTTTGAAAAATAATTCCACTCCATTTCTCAGGATTTTTTTTCCAGCATTGTAGCTTGCCAATTACGTAAAGTACTAATCATTTCAGCCAATAAACTGAAATTACTCAAGGTGCTGTTTCATTTCCTAGGTCTTGTTCATAACATGCACTTACAAATGTGAAGTTATCAAAAGGTTTAAAATGTAAAGATATTAAAGGTTAGATTTTTGGAAAATACGGGAATCGCAAGGTACATTGCATGGGCTTAGCATGAAGTTTATGTTCTGATCCTTTTTAAAATACCTGTGGAGAATTGACATCTACAAAAAGGAGTCTCAGAACCCTATGGCATTGGAAGTGCCCAAATTAGCATGGAATTAAACATGAAAAATTATCTCAGTATGAACGAAATGTGGAAAATATGAGATGCTTTGACACACAATCATTTCAGATTTCCTTTCAGATTTCCTTTCCTTTCCGTTTCCTTTCCTTTCAGAATCCTGAGTGTGAACATTCTCCTGGAGTAACATGCTTAAACCAGATTATCGTCTTAGTCAGATTTTCTGGGAGGGTGTAAAAAACCCACCAAAACCCACCCAAACCCCCTAGGGCGAATAAGACGTCCAAACTGTACAATAGCCAGGCCAGTTATCCTGAGTATTAGAGTTCTTTTTAAATCCCTATCCTGCCAAAATATGACAGGGAGTTGCACTTACACCTCCTTGGTCCCAGGTATGTGCACTGATGGTGTGCATAGTGCTCTCTGTGTGTCTGCCAGTGGTTTAATTCCAGCCTCCCAGGTGGTGTGTGGTATTTTATGGGCGAAGGATGTACGTGTGGAGGTATACAGACCTTGTTGTCTACTGGCATCGTGATATTCCCAGTATTTGCCATATGATAGGAATAGGACTTTCTTTGGGTGATGGACCAGACCCACACAAGGAATCCTGTTAGGGCATTCTGGGTTATATGGCAGATTTTCTTTGACAGGTAGTAACGGAGGGCCCAGGACATGAGCTCATTCCTGCCATGAGACAGTACCCGTGTACCTGTCCATTTTGATTTCGGTATTTTTTTCTAACAGATGCGTTTGCTCTCCTTGTTTTTGCAGTTCTTGCTCTAAGCCATCTATTTTAATTGCTTAAGTTATCCTCCTGTGCCTGAATTAAGCAGGCATCTAGAATGGCACATGTAGTTCCTTTATCCTCTGCCATCCCAAAACCTTCCGTGTCTTTGTTCTAGCGTTTCCATGACTATCCTGGGGTTGGACCCCTTCTCCTTTGCCCATTACACATCTAGGGGAGAAGGGGAACAGCTGCAGCACTGTAATAACTCTTCCATCAACACCCTGCTGACTATGCCAATTTAATGGCTTGGAGTCTCTCAAAAGAGATGAGGCAGGTACTCGAAATGCAATTTATTCTAATCGAAAATTGTTTAGCACTCCAACAGACATTAGTAGACTACAGGTTTGGACGTCCATCAAATGGAATTAATGCCACACAGAAAATGTTGACTTAAGGTTTAGGGATGATGGCCTAAAATGCACAGTCCCTCATCCAGCAAGGCAAGGATTCTCAGCCTCGAGGATTTATCTTGGGTGGTGTCCCAGTCCAAGGGGAGAGTCCCTGACTGCTGACCCACCGCTCCAAAGAGAACTGGCTTAATTTGCCCCCTGCAGGGCTCCCTTTATACCCAAGTCAATCTGATCTCTGGTCATATATGGTCAGCAGTCTAGAAAGTTCTCTTGACAAAGGCGGTTCACTGGCTAAAGTGAATGCCTTTGCCTTTCCTATCACTCTGCAGAGGTGGGGATCTGCTACTTCTAGTTTTAACTCTTTTCTTTCAGCGGTCAAGAAGTTTTGGTCTTTATTGGTGCAGCTGCACCTGCCACACATGGAAACATGAAAGGACAAAAAGAAGGGAGTCAAAGCACTGAGTTAGGTGACCTAACAGCCTCTTTCAGCTTTGGGTGTCCTGAGTTTTGGTCTAAATTAAACCTCTCAGCAGCTTGTTAGCTCATTAGCTGTCGTGGTTTAACCCTGGCCGGCAGCC
>NW_009712931.1:0-1524 GCF_000703405.1 Apaloderma vittatum | reverse complement strand
AGGGCGGGGAAAGGCCGCCGGGCCCGGGCGCTGGAGCAGCTGATGCTCCAGCAGCTTTGAATGTGTTTCTTCATTTGGTGCAGGTAACAAAGGTGATCAGGTGGCCGTGGTGAAGGATACGGACACGTCTGAAGAGGAGCAGTGAGATGCTGTGCCATTCCATCTCTGGGCTAAGGAAACATAGAGTGTGAGACTGTAGCTCGTGTAAGAATGATAAGTGTTTGCTCATGTTGTGCTGCTGAATGCTACATGGATTTCAAAAATCTCGCAGAAGTGTTGGTGGGTAAGTAGTTCTAGAGAGGCAAATTCTGTGGACACTGGATAACCCAGTCAGATGTTCTCTGCAGACTGGTGTTAATTCCTTTTTGTACCCCTGACATGCACTATTCTGGTTTTTACCCTTCTCTTAAATAAACGGATCTGTGAAAGTACTTTCTTCCACTCTGCGAATACAGCACTTAAACAGTGATACGAAGTTCCTAGTGGTCCTTTCTGCAGGAGTCTGACAGGAAACATAAGGCTGCCTGGCAGTGCGCTGTAGGAATGAATGGTGTGACTCATAAGACCAGTCACTTCATGCTCTCTGCCTGAGTTCTGTTAAACTTCTCCTCAAAGATTCTTAGAGCCATTTGTAAGGAGTTTTGTTTCTCAAATTCTCATCTCTTTACTCAGTTGTGTGCTAACAGCAAGAAGCCTGATGCCTTCAGCCTTCCTGAGGCAGCAGACCTTGGCCTTCAAGATCAATGGCAGGGATTTTGCTGGTGTGGCGTGTTTCCTGGCATGGCATGTTTTTACTGTATTTGGGGGGAAAAGTAGCAAAAAAACCCAACTTCCTTGTATTTATTTTCTTTCCACAGCCAGTATCTGTGCTAATAAAAGTGTTATGTTTTGCCTTTAAAAGATTTATGGTTATGTACTTTTTTTTTCTAGTACTGCTTGTGGGTTTTTTTTTATTTCACTGCAAGTGTGAATGGCTCACTGGGTTAGAAAGTTTATTTTCTCAAACGAAACGCATCTAAACAGCATAGTAATAATCCTCATAATTTGCTTAGTAATTCTAAGAATAGTAGAGATGAAGGAAAGAGAAGTTAAAATACAGCCTTTCATGAGGCTTCTCTTAAAATACTATTTATTAGTTCTGCCTTTTTGCGCTCCACCCCTACTTTTCTTGTAAGAAACCTGGGAGCTGCTCTCCTGTTGAACTTGAAGCTCACATCCCTAAAATAATGGGAAAAGGATCAGCAGATGCACTCAGTATTTTTGAATGTTATTTTACGTGTTAATCAAAATGCCTTTAGAGTCTCTGCTTTGTGCTCTTTTACCCTTTTTTTTTACTTTGAAGAAAATTTTTGAAGTATTGCTTAAATTGGTAATTAGAGTGTTATTTTTACTTTTGCAGCTGTCACAATTCAGTGAAATAAGACTTAATTCTTTATATCCTCCCAGAGGTCTATGTCCGCTTAATCCCCAGCACTGTCAACTCGAACCTGCCCAGTAGTGACCGTGTTTAGTTCTTCCTGTTCC
>NW_009712930.1:5020-35291 GCF_000703405.1 Apaloderma vittatum | reverse complement strand
ATAATGGGTTTAAGTTAGAACATTGGAAGTTTCTTTACTAACGGAGCACTGGAACAGGCTGCCCAGAGAGGCTGTGGAGTCTCCTTCTCTGGAGACTTTCAAAACTTGCCTGGATGTGTTCTTTTGTGGCCTGCCCTAGGGGATCCTGCTACAGCAGGGGGGTTGTACTAGATGCTCTCTAGAGGTCCCTTCCAACCCCAAACATTCTATGATTCTATGATCTCTTTTCCTCTCATTCCTCAAACAGTGCTCAGGGCTTTTTAAGAGGTTGACGTTGTGTCTTTTGATTTCATTTTGAGTGAGCTTTAGAATGTCTTGTGTTTTCCAGGCTTCCTCTACAATCATTTAAAATTGGAAAGTTAAACACTCCCGTAACTCCTGGAGTTCGCATGTTAAGAAGGACCACGACAACTGGTGAAACATGAAATAAGAGAAGTACAGTAGACAAATGCCTGATTTATT
The DNA here is from genome assembly GCF_000703405.1 of Apaloderma vittatum. Taxonomy (NCBI): domain Eukaryota; kingdom Metazoa; phylum Chordata; class Aves; order Trogoniformes; family Trogonidae; genus Apaloderma; species Apaloderma vittatum. The sequence goes on along the minus strand of NW_009712930.1, from coordinate 34,829 downwards.
CTGTCCTAATCTGCACCCTGAAGAATTGCTCAGGTCATAGTCAGTTGGAGGCAGCCAACTAAGGGAACCTGCAACACAGAGGTATCACAGTCAGCAGCTGCAGAGCAGGACTGGCGCTGCCAGGAGAAGAAAACTCACCGTGCTCAGCCCAGTGCAGAAAGCACCTCCTTACACAGGATGTCAACACCCTAAGAAACAACTGCCACCAGCTCAGGTTCTTCCCGTCGCACTGCAGTTTGGCAGGGCTCTCTTGGAACTACATAATCAAGCCCTTATTTTCCTGCTACCTTCATGATGACTATGTTTCTCCCAGCCCACTCCTTCACTTGCTCATTTTGCTTCTCCATTTTCTACCATTCCTTTAGTAAAGGTTAAACCAATTTTGAGCTTTCAGTAGGCAGCATTCAGTCATCCCGGAGCCCAGTCATGTCTGCTTGTCCTCAAAACAGGCACAGAAGAGGCAACAGCAATGGAAGCTTTTCCATGCGCTGTCCCACACAGGATGCCAAGTACCTTGACCTGCAGGTCTTCTCCCGTAAGGACACGGGGATACCTCATTATCTTGCAGCATCATTAGGTTGCTCGGTGAGAGCTACAGTGTCAAACAAGGGTGGGTCTGTCAAATGCTGCCAGTTGGGATGAGATCATCTGGCCAATGAGACAGCCCAGAGACCATTTGCTTTCACCTAAACTTCAAAGGCCACATCGCTTCCAGGCAGTAAGGAAAGTCTACTTGATTCACGCAAATGACCTACAGATGAAGTACTTCACATCTCATTATTGAACCTCTGACCCACCCACTGTCCAGTCCCTATTTGTCCCCTCAGTTGTCCAACTGGATACCCCAAATAAGTTAAAGCACAGTGCCTGAGAGTCATAGAGCGCTGACTTTCCACTGCTCTGAAAGGCAAATCCGGCACTCGTATAAATATTTCTAAGCTCCAACTCAATAAACAGGCCCTTCATGAGAGTATAAAAATAACTGAGCCATGCTCCAAGACCTTTCACATTGCTGGAGAGATGCAAAGGGTATGCAGTGCAAATAAGAATCAGATTCACAATTTCTATGCACACTCTTGTTTTCAATTACATTTGTTTCAGCTTTAAAATGAAGTTTGAACTGATGTCAGATTTTTTTTTTTTTAAAATCCCAACACATTCCAGATTAGTTGTGAATGACAGCTACTCTCTTCCACTCTCAACCTACCACTTCTTAAAGGGCACAGAAGAGGAGCTCAGGTTTAGGATCTGGTCTACTGGAAAGGACCTGATCTCTTGCAATGAGCACAGGTGCTTCTGTACTGAAGTATAAAACCAGCCAAAGTCCCATATGACCATTTTATTATGTCAGCATGGCAAGTAGTCAGCTGTGAGGTTTCTTCAGAAGCTCATGAAGTCACTCCATCTCTTTAAAACAAAAATAATGACTCTCCAGCAAACAGTAAAAGTTGGCAGCTGTGATGTTGAGATGATGTAACTGTACACAGTGGTGATGTGAAGCCAATGCTGCAGAGGTAATCATAATAACAAAAGTATTTGCTCACATTTTTTTGGACAAGAAAGGAGACTGAGCTTCTTGCAAAAAGGAACAGTGATCATAGGGAGCGAAAGGTCAGAAACTGGCTCTCAGAATTGGAGGCAGTTAGGGCCAGGCTCTGGCACTGAAAATGCAAGGTAACGAAGAGCTGACTATTTCCCCTGCACTAACACACACACCTTTATACTCTGAGCACCCTGGGTTACTTCCCTCTCCACACCTCCTCTGTTAACAGCTGGCTATCTTCTCAGTTTTGCCATGGGAAAAAATGATAGTATGGAATTATTTACTATTAGTAGGCTCCCCTAGAGTAAATACATGGCACTGTATACCTTGGCAAAATGGGCTGGACACTTAACACTGAATCAGTGACTCAAAGAACCAGCTTTCTTGGGTTTACCGGTGTTGGTGAATCTACTGAAAAATGATTATTAAAAAAAAGCCATGTTACTTTTTTCTACAGGTAAAGAAAACAGACTGGAAGGATTAGGCAGGCTGAATAACTAGATAATGAAAATAACTGGTCAGCTTAGCTCTAGGAGACGTCACAAGTTTTCTATCTTGTAGTACCCCCATCCTTCCTTACTTCCTACATTTGAAACTTAAGAAGAATGGTATTTAACTTAAGCAGGTAATGCCTGTAAGAAAATTCTGGGCCACACTAATCTGGCCAAACTACTTTCACAACATTGCCCATTACATTACAGCTGCTAACCACCACTGCACAGATGACGCTGTTTATAAGCAGGAGTAGCAGGCACTCTGCAGCTCCGCTCTAAGGGCCCTAGTCTGCTCTGCTGGTGGAGTTTGATTTTGGAATAGAGATGGACTCAGCAATCCGGCAAACTAAAATAAAACCAACAGTCAACAGGTTACTTTACTTTACTAACTCTTAATAAAATACACAGTGTCGCTGGCTCTCACTGTCTTTTGTGCTTTAACAGTTTGTGAGGGCAATATATATTTATAAATACATAGAGAGAGAGTATATCCCCTCCATGTGTTTCAAAGCTGGAAAACACAAGGATTAAATATTTATAAAGTAAGAAAAAGCAAAAATCACACTTGATAGTAATCTTTTCAGCTATCTCTAAACATCACTCAGAAGCAAAGATGACACAACTTGCAGGAGGGTCTTTTAAAAAAACCCAAACAGTTGGCTGTTGAACTGGTTTTCACTTTTGACGGGACTACTCTGGTCAGAATTTCAACTCTTTCTGTTTGAAAACATTGGCTGCAGAGAAGTTCTGCTTTATTTGCCCCGTGTCCCCATTTTCTCCTTTGGGCCAGGCTCTGCTCTTTCCCAGGACATGGCAGGACCCTGGTGCCCAAAGCTCTCCCTGCCCTCTCTCCAGGGACCTAACACAGGCAGGAGATTCCGGTTCAGGTAAGAGAAGACAATGAAACTATTCAGAGGGCAAAGCAATATCTTTGCATAATCTTAGTTATTTTAGTCTGACTATTCTAGCCAATTTTACCATTGACACATGTTCTTAGCCCAAAAATTGAGTAAAGCCAATGGATGTGACAGGTGAATCAGTTACTAAAATACAATAAAATTTAAGAATGAAAGATCAGCTTTTCTGTGTTGAGAACCTCCACCTGACTCTCGCCGTTCCCATTCCAATCTGTCATGTAGATGGGGCATGGCAGCACCTCTCCCCTCCAAAGGGGAAAATCCAAAGTTCATGTTAACTCTTAAGATTACTAAACAAAGAATGCTGAGAAAAAAACAGTATATGTAGACATTTCATATTACAGCTCAAGACACTGACAAAATAGAAGAGTTATGTGGGTTTACTGACCACTGTATATTTTCCCAACGAATCATAATTACAGATTCTCTTTTACTGTCGCTGCTAAGTAATTCTGTGCTGAATCTGATTCACTGTGCAAACATAGCATTCACCAGACCTCAAAGCATCTTGTGTCTTAAGAGTGCCAGCCTGGGGCACGTGCCAGCTCGCAGTAACCAGGGGCATGGGGCTGAGACAAAATTCCCTGCAAGGCCCACCTCTGGGGGGAAGGCCGCATCAGAGGTGTCTTCACATCACAGACACCTACAGGCATCTGCAGAAATCTCTCACATCCTGGTTCCCACATAGGCTGTGTGAATGAGAAGATACTGTCCTGATATCACAGGACTTGCAAAACAGTGTGAACCAGCTTCTAAAGCACCATCTAAAAGGAAGCACCATTTCACATATATTTCTTTTATGCGAAGGACAACAAAGGTTTTATTTCCAGGAGAAGGCTCCTACCTCTGAATGTCCACAAAGGGAGGCATTTTGCAGAGGGCCAGGCCATTGCCCAGCAAAAAGCACATAACTTGCTGGTGTGTGCCCAGGGTGCACACAGCAAGCCCACGCTCCTAACTTGAGGCTGAGGATTCTCAAGTCGTTTTCTGGACTCAGGTTGCTCAGGAAAATTTTCCCATTACTTCACAAGCTAAATCAAGTGAATGAACATGCCTCACAACCGTTCTTCTCATTTTCCTCCCCACCGCAGAGGCTCCTGAGCTGGCTGAGGCCAGTGTCGTTCCACTGAGGTCAGTGGAACGATGCCCATTTGTATCAGCTGATGATTTAAACCTCCAGATTTTCTCTCTGGCACATATTTCTTTTCCACCAAGCCTGGATATAAAGCAGAGTCTAGAACATATGGAAGTGAAAACACTCACAGCTGGTTTAAACTCCCACTTCTACTCTTGTAGCTGCATTACAACAGAAAAGTTTTGCAGAAACAATTTCTAAGCAGACATGTCTCCAAAGGGAAGGAGCACGTATTTCAACAGTAAATAGATACCAGCAAGCAGCGACAGCACAACTGGCACCAAGGTGAGGTTCCGCCTACCCCCCAACTTTTCCAACTTCACTTTTTTTGCACAAGTAAGCACTAGAACAGCTACAAGGAAGATTCAGCATGCAGAAGTGGGGAAGAGACTGTCTGAGGGGACCTTCCTTGTAAAGAGAAGCTGCACTATGGAAAACTCATGAGAACTGTTGGCTGAAGTAACTGTGTAATGCTGTAGCATGTTTGGGGAGGAATTCCAGCTTGACTTCTGCAATGATTGTCTCATGCCCTCAAGCATGAGATTTTATTACCCCTATCTTGGCAAGCATGACATTTACGTATTGGCTACAACCTCACTGCAGAGAGGGAGGACTGTCTTGCTACCATTCCCGACTGCTAAGCTAGTTGTCCCAAAAGTTGGAGGGAAAAAGAGAGTCTTGATGAGGTCATGCCTCAGCCCATCTACTGAAGTCTGAAGTCACAAAGGAGCACAATCTAAAAGGAAATAATTATCCAGGGAACCCACGTGACAAAGCATCTCCTGCATTCAGAAACCAGAGTCCAGAAACCAGCTGGTACACAACTGAGAGGGGCATTCCCATCCAGAAGAGCCATCCAAGACCAATTCTGAGATCCCTGTTCTTGAAGATTGAACTTCTGAAGTCTATAACAAGCTGGAAAGTGCATCCTGCCCTGCTGCTCAATAAATGCTGCTTCAGATACATTTGAACGTGGAGCAATAGTGACATAAAGTGGCCTGGTGGGTTAATCACAGGTAGAAGGTGTAAGCATTTCCCAGGAGACTAGGCAGTACCTGAAAATATTATTCTAGCATGGCATGTTGTAAGAAAAACAAGCTCCAAGTACTACCTTATTCTTACAGAAGTGACACCAGAGCCCTGCACATCTGGTAATGGTAAATAGCACAGGATTGCCTGGGAGGAGGTACCTGAAACAGAAACACTGCCTGCTCCTTTTCATAGGCAAGAGTTGCAAAACAAGAGAGGCAAGGAGAAAAGAACAGGTACAAACACATGTGAAAATGTGAAAAGTTGTAACATTGTATTCCACCTAGATGTCTGGTTCTCTGAAAATAACAAATATGAACAATAGTAACAAAAGCTCAGTATCATGTCAGTCCATACACCCACAACCTGATCGCCAGTTGCCACCTTAGAGACTAGCACATATAAAGTGTATCTTCAGGGCAATGTGCACATATAAAGTGTATCTTCAGAGCAATGTAAACAAAAGAAAGGAAAACAGGAAAAGATCATTCAACCATCTGACCTTCTTGTCAGGATCATCTGATCTGATTTTAACTGTCTGCAAATATTGATCAATATCTCAATATCAGATGACATTTTTAAATGTCAGCAGAGACATGCCAATTTTTTGCCAGAGTCCTTTGCTGACTATTCCATCTACATACGCTAATTATTGTGTGGGTTTTCTTCTAAATCTTACAGGAATAGATTTGCCCCGAGGCGCCACAGAGTGCACACGACAGAATGATCCCCATGTCAATTAGGGTTTCCTCAGGATAATTTGGCACATATTTTCTTAGTTAACAACAACATAAGTATTAGATCTAATTACGAGGAAAGCCATGTACATTATAAAATATAAATTAAAGTTTGGGTTATAGATTAAAAGCAAATAAATATTTAACAATAACATTCTCTAAAATAATTTCTATAATTACAGTATGACACTGATTAGTAATTCAGGCTGGAATTATGTATCTTGAATTTATTATCCAGTAAAGTGATAGGAAAACACCTTCCCTATTAAACCAGAGTTCTCTGGATGTTCCCTCTCAGGTCATAAAAGATCATCGCAGGGCCCTCAACGGCTCCAGGACAGTTCGATGCAAGTCATGCCATTTGTGTGTTAAGAGCATCATGAGAGTTCACTGGTGATGTTGTCACAGTCAGAACTATGTAACAGCTGGCAATTTCAAAGATTTGGAGAAGATTATTTTAGGAAAAAACCCCAAAATTTACATGTTTTGCTTGTCAAAGCTAAACTTGGTTTACTTTACAAATCTGCACTGTATTACATATTCTTTACGTACACTACAATTGCAGACACACATATAAGGAAACATTTTACTGATAGAAGCTATTTCACAAGAAGATTTGTTTTGTTTCTTTTCTCCTGAAATTTCCAAATTGATAAGGGTTAAAACAGAACACAGAAAAATAAAACAAATTTTTTTACAAGTTTCTTTTCCTTGCTTTTTTAATATTTTTTTTTTACCGACGAAGAAAGACACCGTTTCTTTGCTACACAAAGACTCTTTCATTGCTTGGATCCTGAAGTGTTAAGCTAGTTACTCTGCTGTGCTATCTATTCACGCTTTCAAGAATTCCCTTAAATAAAACTGGTATAAACAGAGTCCATACGTCCCGATGGTTGCAAATGCAACATGCGTAGGAGAGTGACATGAGCAAGACAGAGCTTTGAGGTGGGTGAGCCTTGACTTACTGTTCTCAGAAGCTGCCCAAGTAAGACTCAAAAAGTCAAGTTTGATTTTGGCAGCAGCTCTGTCTAACAGAAAAGGACTTAATTTCGGAGACTATCCATCCACAGAAAAGCAAGCTGATCCCTCAAATACATAAATATGCAGAGAAGTTATTAAACAAGATTGCATAACAAACCAGATCACCGCTACGATCTGTAGCTTTAAAGGCACAAACTGGTTGTGATTAGAGGCTTGACGGAGTGTTGACCAGAGAAATTATTATGTCACAGTGAAGGGGGGAAAATCCACAAGGCACAACCTCTCGCTAACCAAAAACCCATTAATTTTTTCTGTTTCCACAGCAGAACATTCAAAATACCTTGTTGTACATTGCAACAAGCCTAACTCCAAAGAGTTTGGACAGCAGAAATAATGACACAGATTTAAGAAGGTAAAAAATCCTTCCTGCTCTTTGATTAACTGGGCTTCTTGATGGAGTTAAGTGCAAACAGCTGCCTGGACTTCAACTGAAAAGCCTAAATCTAAACACTCAATGTTTACATAACCCAAACTTCTAATCAGGCAGCTGGATAATCCACCCATTTAAAGTATCCCTAAGAGTTTCAGGGAAATGTGATTTTCTTACTGCTAAGCCAATCAACAACTACTTTAAAAAACTCCAGCTACCGAGTTACTACTTTGGAACAGCCGTCTCAGCGGGATGGGGTCACGACCCCACAGTGAATCACAAAGCAATTTTGGTGGGATCCTTCCCCCTTTCTTTTTTCTTTCTCTCTTGCTCTTTTTTTTTTTTCTTTGAGAACTACAAATCTGAATAGCTAATTTCCTCTGTATTCAGATGCTGCAGGGTAATACATTTGACGAGGAGAAAAGCATACACTGGTGCTTATATGCATGCTGGCATTTGCTCACAGAACCTTAATCTAAAACCTCATGAAATCCTGACCACATCCATCTGGAACCAAGAAACTTGTGAAAGGCGGAGTACAATCACCACCACCAGAGTCCATAACTTCTTGAAGGAAAAAAAAAAGGAAAGAGAAGCAGGACCTAGGAATAAGAAGATTTTGTGGAAGACTACACTACAGATATTTACAGGACCACTTACAGGACACACTGTTCCTTAAACTGCCACACACATTTGCAGTGACTTTAACTAGCCATCACACTGCAAGTTTAGAGCCCTATTCCAGCTCACCGTAGTGCTTCACCACCATAACACATTATTATGTCAGGCTCTTGGTTGTGTTTTAATGCTTGGCTGAAACATTTTCACCATACTGCAGTTTTTGATGACTTACCAGGTATTACCAAGTTTGTCCTTTCTTTTCCTACCTTAGCCAAGTCCCTGTGCTAAATCACATCTGGTCACACCTGTTAGATAAGGAGAGTCTGAACACAAATATTTTCTTTGGCCCACACCACAGTTAATAATCTGTTCATCCACATTACTAACAATCTTATAATTCAACTCAATTTTACATGTCTCCCAGAAAAAGTGATGCTTCTTGTACTAATCAGAGAAATATGAGTTTTACTTCTGAGTTTACTGCTGTGCTACACAGTCATCCTGGACAACTTACCTGATACTTCTGCACCTCTGTATTCCTACCTGTAAAAGGTGGCTGGTGATGTTTAGCTTTCAATCTGAGATATGGTAAATTGCCTAGTTCTAGTAATGAACCATAATGCTCAGGACTGTAAGGAGCGTTGTATTTTAAAACTACTGAAATAAATTGAAAACAAGAAAAAAAATTCTCTTTTTCCGAGCAAGAAGGGATGCTTTTAGTATAGATAGTGATAAACTAAAAATAAAATTACATGCTTTTAGACAGAGCTGATAGAATCAGGCCATAGAGGAAATAAACTTTATTCAGTATTTCTTCATTTTGCCAAGGCCTCAGCAGAGCAGCAGAGATACAGCACTGGAGACTCAACACTGGAGGAACAGCACTACAAAATCCCTTTCAGATTATATGCCAAATATTTTAATTCCTAGCCAAAGAGGTTGAAAGGTTCGGGGCCAAAGATGAGAAAGAGCTTTTTTATTTTTAACTCTTAATAATTGTTTATAAATATTACAATGTTGGAAGTAACGGGCAAATTTTTAACCTAAATCCAAATACACAGATGAAAATTTCTAGTGCTTTTCAAGTGTAGTAGTAGAGGTCTCTTTCAAATAACTTGAATATACTGACAGAAAAATGAAGAGCAGTAAAATCTTGGCTTGACTTTTTATTATTCAAGGTTTTCAAGAATTTCTCCTGCTTATGGATAAGTGTCCTTTTCACAAAGAAGCCCAGAGGAGAGCTCTTGCATTAATATCCACTAACTCCTGCCATACTAGATAATCACTGTAACAGACACAAACTGCTCATTAATTCCCCAGCCAGCCTCCCTTGTCTTTACCAAATGATCTAATAGCTGTCAGTGACAACAAAAATATTTGATTTGATAGAAAAAATTCAGGTCCTTCACCTTCATAGTAAGAAGCCAGTTGTCATATCTGCTCTACTCTTAGCTCTGCCTGGTGCCTATCAGGATTCCCCAGGAAATTAGCTGCCCCCAACTGAATTGCACAGTCCACTCCTACCCATATCCATAGCAAATTTCTCCGCCTTTTTTAGGAGTCTATAACTCCTTTCATCTTTTCAGCTTCTTTTCCACTCCTGTGTCTGATCAGCACAGAAAGCAGAAGCTTGGCAAAAAGAGCCCTAACCTTTGTCAAAAAGAGTCCAGCCCTAACCCCACGAGAGACGAAGTGGCAAGTGATAGGAAATTGGAAGATTATTTATAAAACACCAAAATAACTTCAATTCCCTCCAGTTCTAATCCTCTTTTTCATGTTTGAGATGAGACCACTTCTATTTGGTCTTTTGGAGATGTGTTTTGAGTTTAAGATTTTCATTTAATTATATTTCAAAGACTGAGGGGAAGGCTGTAGAGCCCTGCGCTGCAGAAATAAAAGCCGTCTACTCTGTATGCGAGGCTTTAACGTAGCACACTGCAAGGTGAGCAGGAGGCATGTGACCACCTCTGGCTGTTGGGGTGAGTAGGCATGGCAGAAGGTGACAACCAGCTCACAGACGAGTGAGAGGCAGTCACAGACACCACTTGCAGCCTTTGCCGGGAACATAACCTGCACTGAAAGCCCCCAACAAGGCAGGTGCTCACAGCACGACTCAGTGGAGGATACTGGGAAGACACAGTCCCAGTCCAGTTTCTCAGTCTCTAGTACATCATCCTTCAGTCACAGGCCTTCTGGCTCTGTATTTACTACCTTCACAGACAGCAGCGCTTCCTTCCTTTGCTGAAGAGCACAAAATATTTTCGTGAACAAAAGCTACAGCTTTTCTGTCCAGTTTCCCTCTTAAATGTCTTCTTAATTAGGTGACTTTTAAAATAAAAAGTCTCAATTAGGCAACTATTTTTTTTTCACTAAGATCTCAGCTTGGCTTGCTTCCCACCAACTTTCCTAACAGTCAAAATTATAGAAGTATTGTAATTCAAAAAACTGTGCCTTAAAAAATAAATACATCTGCAGTACATGATGTTGAACAAGCAGCCAAGCCCAAATATTATATCAGGATTTTGAGAAATAAAATACAAAGTAACAAGTTTCAAGTGAAATACTCCTTATATGCTCACAGCTTCCCAGTCTCAGCTTGCCATGTCTTGAAAATGTAAATAAAGTTTTAAAACAAGATGCAAATATAATTCTTTCAGCAACTAATATATCACATCAGACTCATGTAGACACGCATCTAGACTGCAATATCCGTGCTGAAGAAAGAGTAATTTTTCAGTGTCTTAGCATGAGTGAGACTTGGCCACAACCAGAACCTACCAGTCAGTAAGAACTTGAATATGGGAACCTGAGTAATAAAGTCTATTCATAATGAGCTTAATCTTTACTTAAATCATTTCTAAACCTTATTTAAAGCTGTAAAAGGCAATCTAGAACAGTAATGATAGTCTGTATGTGAAAACACTAGCTGTAATACTATTAACTACAACTGTTTATATGTATTCACCAATATCCAGTGGAATGGTATCATGGCAGGCAGTGTAGTTTGGGGTTTTGTCCTTGTCCTGATATCTTGCAGCTGTGTTAACCTTGGACAACACATTTCAGTTTTCTCTTGCCTGGTGAGCAATAGCTTGTTGCAAAAAAAACCCCAAAACAAAACAAAACAGAACAAAAAAACCACCTCACAACGCTATCTTGCCTATGCCTCTGTACAATACCTAACAAACAGCTCTAGTTAAGATTATAAATTTAGATATCAGTATGGAAGTAATAGCAGTAGCTCTTTCTGCAGAAATGAGGTGCAGAATATCTGGGTGTTTTAAGACAGAAGCTTTCCAGCTCTCCAACCGGCAGGCTCAGCCCTGCGAGCTAACATACAGGCCTGCTGTGTGCTTACAGCTGCTACAGCCCCAGTTAAATCCAGTTGTTCATACACAGCTCCAAACCCTCTTTAACTTCACTGTTTATCTCTGTATTCACACTCGCATGTAAAGAGCCCTCAGTCAAGGGTATGGTGCAGAGCCAGATCCTATCTGCTCACTGACTGCGCAGCACCATCCACAGCTGCAACGCGAATACTGCTTTCATTCTGTAGGGGTTTCTAAAAAAAATTATTCAAAGTCTCAAACAATTTTCTATAGTAAACAATTACATATTCAGCATCTGCTTGTCTTATTCAAAAAGAGATTTTTTAAAGTAAAACTGGTAAGAACCATATAGAAAGATCTGAAACTTAAGATATTTTTTCAACAATGTCTGCTTATAGAAATTGAAAGATCTTTTTCTGAAGGGATGATTTAATTTTATGGGATTGCAACCATCTCTACTAAACATTTGCTTGTGTTTCTGTATAACTGAAAAGAAAATGGTTACAAAACAAATTCACAAATGCTGCTTGCTCATACGGCTTGCTCATAGTTTCATAGTACTACTGAGGGTCACAAAACACACTCTGACCCAGGCACTCTAAAACCAAGCAAGTCTGTCAAGCCACAGCCACTGAAAAGAAAAAAAAAATTTCAGAATTTTTAGAACAATCAAAAATACCATCAAACTATTTCACACACAAAACATGACCATGATGGAGTATTCCAAGCGACTAGTAATGAAAGGAGAATGAAAAGAAAAACATAAACTATTTGATCTGCATAAAATAGGTTTTCACAAAATAGGAAAAAACAAGTTTCTCAGAGGGATTCCAAGTTAAACTATCTACTATCCGAAAGAAGAACTAGCTACTGTCTGTCATCGGTGCACTACTAACAGTTTATTAGTCTGCTGACATCTCCATCTAGAAAAAAAATGGTAAATTGTCTCAAGATGAGAGGCAACAGTGAGTGAAAAGGACTTGCTATGATGTGCTGGTGGCAAGCAGGATTTTTTAGACATCTACACTTACTTTGTGATAAAATGCTTCTAAAATGGTGTCACTTCCCTTCCAGACAGGCGAGCTTTTCTTAGCGCCTGATACTGCATCAGTGACCTTCTGTGGATCGAAGCTAATCTCAGGATATGTCACATCTGTAGCAGGAGGAACAGCTGAGCAACACTTGTCCAGGCATAATTGAGCCTCAAGATTGCAGAGCAGTGTGTGATTAATTGGCTGAAGGATTCCTGATAAAGAGGAAGAGGATAATGACCTGCCGGGTCAACGGGTGGTGCTCTGCTTATCTGGAAGTATAACAGGCATTAAAAGAAATGCTCCTGATCAAGGTCACAGGGAACAGTGACAGATTCTGTGTGAGTGTGAATTTGAGGCATTTCAAAATCACATTCCATAGATGCGCACAGGGGTAAGAGTACTTAGGAAGAGAATTTTAATGCCTTTTATGGTTCTGTTTCCACCATCATTATTCACAAAGGTACTACCAGGAGCCTAATCTTGAAAAGATCTACCCATCAGTTTTGCAAGTACTTTCACATAGACTTGGAAAAGGTAAGCCTAAACCAAGGCAATTGTCCCTTGATTTTCATATGACTCATTCCAGCTTGTTTTAAGGTCCTCTTAGAAGTAAACAGGCAATGCTCCCGCATCGGAAAAGGGGAAAGAGCCACCTGGAATTACTTCTGTGGGCAACAGCAGTGGTGACACACACATGTAACTCTTGGCTTAGGAACTACTTTGGCTCTCTAGGGCTGCTCAGCTACACTGAAAAGAGCAGGTATCATTTCTACTCCACATATGCAGCTTCTCAGCAACCACCTCCTTGGTGCACCTCAAGGAAGGGAAGCCTTGATCATTTCTAAGGATGGACTGTAAATATCAGCTGAGACAGTTCAGGTAAATTTAAGAGAAAAAAAAAAAAAGATGCTTAACATTCATTTAAAATAATAAAGTCAGCAGCAACAAAAGATACCTCTTTATAACATACCAGCAGTCTGTTTTGCCATCCAGAGGACTCCCCGTGTCTTACGGACAGTGCATCTTCTGGCACCTCTCCCTCAGCAACCTAAACAAATTTGACTGTCCAGATGGAAATACCCCAGGGGGTTCACAGTTGGCTGATCCAGACAGACCTCTTCACAGGGAAGGCTAAGTCGTCTCTTCCTTACTCTTTGGATGAACAATTTGTTTAGTCAAACAGCTCTGACTCCCTCTTTTCCCATGTTGATGAGAAATTTGATAAGAATTTCCCCTCCATCAAACAGCTGGGCAGTTTTGTTTTTTTCTCTTGAATTCTAAATATTCATAGAAGAGATTCATTCTATAGGAGCTGAGCTCTTTACGCTTCCTGATTGCACTCCAGCTGCCTCTAGTCTAACAATGTTTTTTTCATCTGCCACACAGATTTTCATACGCTGAGGTTACTGTTCAATTACACTGTTGCTTGTGGAAAATTGAGAGCATGGCAGTTTATTGGAAATAAGTGTGAGGTAGAGTCCTACAGGGAGGAAAATCACTCTTTGAAGCTTCAGTCGGCATGGGTTTATATAGGCCACACAAGAGAAGGTGTGGTAGGTCACCAGCTGACATATGCTTAGAAGAAATCCAAAGTCATACAGGTTTTGGCGCAAATACAAATGGGCAAAGCATCAACTACAACAGGATTTTTAGTCCATAATGGAAAGTTTTCCACTTCAAACAACCACAACAAGTCGGAAAAATGAGCTCAAAAGGCATTTAGGACTGAAATAGTCAGAGCATGAAAAGTAACAATGAAGAGCTTGCAACCTACAGCATTTCCACACTTTTTCTATTCCTTCTCTGGACAAATGTGCCCATTCCAAGAAGTGAACCATATACTGTTAATTATATAAACCAGGCAAGTTTGAGTTTGTGGTTTCATACAGTTGTGCCATCCCTTGACAGGCCTGCCTGGCAGCATGTACCTGCTTGAGCAAATTGGAAATGGCAGAGTTGCCATCAGCAGTCCACAGCCTCACCCTGAGGAAAAAAAAAACCTAGAATTTGAACTGGGCTGCCCTTGAACAATGACATGAGTATTGCCCATCTCCAGAGAGAAAGGATTTGGCTACTTCCTGTTTCACTCAAAGATTTATAGCTGATCATCATACAATAAGTACCAGGTACGGGTTACTAATCCTTCCAAACCCACTTCACATTAGTGACTAATTAAAATTTATTCGGTGCATAAATCACAGGTACTAAAGCATTATCCTCTTTGGCTGTAATTCTGAATCCTTGAGAGTGTTCTTTTACAAACTTCTAATCTATTTATGTGGCTTCAAATGTGCTGAGCTGAATTCTAATTTATAATCTCAATTCTTGCTCATGCAGCACTATCCCCCTTCCCAGCACCTAGCTTTCAAGCATCCCTCTTTGTAGGGCACTGCCCTCCGACGAGTTCTCAGTAACAGAGCTCAAATCCAGACCTAAAACCAGCTCCCTTGCCAAAGCTCAGTTAGGGCTACAGAGCACTACAAAGCCCACCTATACCAAGGAAGCACAGAGCTAAGAAGATTAACTGAGGGATTTTCCAAGGTGGGACACATACAGAAAAGCTCAACAATATTTCTGTCTGAGCTTTGGTCTCTTACAAATAATTCAGATGTATTATTCCACACATTCTCTCTACTATTAAAAAATTAGTGCACTTTATTTTCTTTTATGGTCTGTATTTTGTCATGCCTTTGCTTCTATCTGAGCTTTTCCATTAGACCAAGAAGGGCACTAATATAAACAGTTTTCTCCCTACCTTATTTTCTTTCCGTTTTTTTCTTCAACAAATCAAAGCAAGTTAAGATTTGCAAAAGCAACTCTTTATTTTTCACCACATCCAACCAGTAGAAAGCTAATTTCCGCTACTCGCTGCCAGCCAGCCAGGGCAGCTATTTTCTGATACAGCAGTGTGAAACTGGGAGCTTTTGTTAAGACTCCTTGGCAGGATCCAGGCAGTGAGAGTAAACTCCCTTTGTGAGCACTGGAGAGAACAGGCACTGAAGACAACAGTAATCTCATCTTGAAACAGACATCTGAAACAGAGCGCATCAATCATCTTCTAAAATCCTCTTTGCTCATTACAACAGGAGTCCAGGGTAAGTAGCACAGATAGAGATATCAGAATTGTAGCTGTTTCCAGCGGTTTCTGTCCAGGCACTGTATGTACAGACCACCTGCAGACCCCATTTGTCTATAATAAAGAGACAAAGCCACAGCCTACCTGAGGTTTGAGAACTGGGAAGCCACCTGCACTGGTAGAAGGGACATACTGGTCTTCCTAACACTTAGAATGAGAAGCATCCAGGAAAAGTCTGGCTTTAGATTAGCACCTCACCCTTCTCTGGTATTTTCCATCTGTATTATCTCAAAGTATCTCACAAAGCAAATCAATGTTATTATTCCTGTTTTACTTGTTCAAGGTCATCTCGCATAGGTAGAAGCTGAACTCTAGTGCTCTCAAGCACTGTTCAGTACCACACAAGCCATGTGCTCTTCCATAGAAAGAATTAATGTTATCTCCAGAATTACAGAAATTTGGGATTCACAATCTGAATCTAAAACTATGTTTCTATGATAAATAAAAAAACATGAGAGCAATTACAAACATAAATTAAATAATCAGCACCTTATCCAGACTTCCTTTTTAGGCATCTGTCTTAAGATGTGCAGTGAAAAAATAATATCGCTCTGACATCCCAAGTATATACTTCTGTGCATTGAGAAAATCCTGCTGTTTATTTGGATCTTCTAAAGTCTAGTATCAATATAGCTTCTCAGTCCCCAGAGTGTCCTCAAGGTCTGAGATGTGTATTTTTAACTTCCATACCGACTGACATTCCATTAAGCTATTTGGCTCTTCTCCCCATCAGGGCTTCTTCAGCCACTGCTCTGATTTTGGCATCACCGGGTTTATTTGCTTTACCATTTCCTAAATGTCTGTGTGAAGAGGTGTGGTCTGCTATGGCAATTAGTTCACCCACACAAAACCTGTGTTAAGAGCTAAGGATCTTTGAGGGTATTTTCCTATCAATACAATCAGCATAAACCAAGGAAATCATCAGTGAAGGCAGCAGTGATGCTCAGGCCAGTTGTAAACACTGTGTTCTATAAGCCTTGCTGCCCATGCAGTGGAATACATGCAGGCTCTCCCTGACCTCACTTCCACACAACAAGCTCACCCTCACCTCCAGGATTCAGCCACCTACAGTGCATCTGCTCCGTCCCTGAAGCACACCCACCCACCACGGTAAGAAGTGGAAGTGGCACAAGGGAGAAAGCACAAAGCGGTAGCTCGATGTCAGTGGGCACGGGGAGGAGCAGCACTCAGCCATTTGCTTGCAGCATACTGTATCCCCCGCAGAGACGTACCTCTGCAGAACTCAGAGTACACAAAGATTCCACTTTAAGCAATTTTAGCTGTACTCAACAGACTCACTTAAAGCTTCAGGAATTCTTTAAAGAAATCCTTTGCATCTGTCAAAAATCTTTTGTTGAGTTTTTCAAATCATGTTGCCAAAAAAGGAAAAAAAAAATCAAATCAAGGAATCTGATGGTTGGAAAAGGCAACACTTTTTCAGTTTGAATCCACAATATTTTAAAAAGTTTGTTATAGAACAAGGTGATACAGAAAGAGGATAGCAAATGCTTCTTCATTTATGACTTATACTAATGTTGGGTTTCAAGAGTGCCTTTAGGGAAGGTAGTGCCTGTCAAATAAAACGTCACTCGTTGGTTTTAACAAGGCAAAGATTTCAGGGCTTTCAGGGCCTGGTATTTTATGGCACCATCAGAAATCCAACACAGCCAGGAGACAGCAGTCCTCAAGATAGCACTGTTAGAGTCCTTGATGTCTCATGCCTTGATGGTACATTGGACAGGAAGATTATGACCACCTGAAATTTGAATTCAATCTCATTGGTAATGGTCTTGATAACAAATAACTATTTTCACAGCAAAATTCTTCCCTCTGTATGACATCAGTTACATTACACCCATCCTGTCACCGTATAGTAAAGCATCAGACACAAGCAGGGCCTGGTCTTGGTGGGGGTAGCCAGCTAACTAAGAATAAACACAGTTTGGAAGTCGGCACTATCCGACTAACGTTGCATGTTGTCCTTACAGAGCAAAATGCGAAGAAGAAAAGCAAGCTGGACACACCAATCAAGTTGGCAGGAGCACAGAAATTTTTTTTTAGCTGCTGTAACGACCTACAGAAACAAGAGCTTCCCAAATCTCTGCAGGTATGTCTGTGACTTTTCCATCATCAGTAGCCTGCTGCTTCGGGAAGCAGAGCATTAGGCTTCTTTAAAGGAGTTTTAAAAGCCCTTCTGTTCACTTTCAGCTATTCATCACAGTCATTTCAAGTTCTCTTCTGCACCCCTCCTTCTTTTCGCTCACATCTGGTGCTGCATGTTACTACACTGCAACCGTAAATAACGAAGGAGTAATATGGAGATACTGGATGCTCTGTTCTAGTGTCCTCACAGCCAACCATTCAGTAAAGTTCTTATCTTTCCACTACAACAAATATATAGGAGAAGGGGGTGGAGGAACAAAGCTCCCCATTCTAGAATACGGCTTTTAAACAGCCCTTTATTAGCAAGCACACAGGGTGAGCAAGGACACAGGCTGAAAAATAAATAGCATATTTTAAAAAGAGGATTTTCTCCCTCAGTGAGTACATTTGCATTGAAAATTCCAGAACAGGAAAGATTTAGCAAAAGCATTTCAGGAAGGGATGATCTCTGTCCATAGTTGGTCTCCTGGCAAGATCCGGCACTTGCATCTCCTACATGCATGAGGCTGAAGTTGGAGAAGGCTGTTTTTAATTGTCTTTGCTCCAGATCTGTGCTACGACCGTATGTTGGCCCAACACACGAACCTGTTAGGAGGTTACACAGGTCATACCAGATAGCTTTGCGCTTGGCGAGCATTTCTGCAGCCATGTGATATTCCACTTTTTGTGATCTCTTCTGTGCAAGCAAATCCTATTCCATAACTAATTTGTCTGATTATGGAAATGGAGAGGAAATTGCAACCCGTTTTGCAACTTTTCAAAATGACAACTGAAATTACACTGACAGCATTATGCCTGTTACCTTCCATTTCCATTTTCAGCAGAAGCTCTTGACTGCTGGCATATGAGTTTCTCTGGAAAAGAATCCTCTTTAAACAGAGAGCTCAAGAAACGAGACTAAGCCAGTGGTCATTAAATGGTTCTTTAAGTGCATGATTACAGAAGATGGCATTTCCAGTGGTAATGGTACTTGCACAGGTAAACTGTGCAAGTATAAGCACTGCAAAGGCTAAAATGGAGCTGTGAAAACTATGCTAATCTCCTTTCAAAACTCTCCTTTCTGCACAGTTACGGTGAAAAAAAATCTCCTGAGAAGTACATTAGAGCCTATCTTCTCTGTAAAAGCTATTTTTGGTTTATCATTAAGGGTAAATCTATTCATTTTGGGTATTTTCTGAAGATGTTTTTGAGTTCTAGTGTCCTGAGGACAAGTACCACTGTAGAATTTATGTACTGGTGAGAACTGACCACAGAAAAAATGTTCCTGTTCTGTGATTCACAACCCAATACAAACTAGGTCTCACACACAGCTTAAAAGAAATTAATCTTAAGAGCTTGTCATCACCTCGACAGTTCCCAGGAAAATCATGAGAAAACTTTTTAACTGTCTCAGCAGACATTAGACTCTTACTTTTTTTGACCATCCATCTTAATCTCTCAATTTCGTTTTACTGAACACTGATTTTAAAGAATAATTACTTGCATCCACATACAGAAAGTTGCCTGTGATTCAGACAGCAAATGGAGTGCACAAAACTCAAGAAAAAGGCAGAAGTTGTAGTAATGTAAGGCAGTAAAGCATCTGGAGTGCCTCCTAGCAGTAAGGCACTCAGGGGTTAAATTGGACTACAGTGAAAGAAATCACTGGTGAAGGGTTCATTTATTTACACTCCCATTAGAGGAGTCTACAAAGACATACATCAACAGAAACAAACCATTTTAGTACATTCATTGACTCAACATCCATCAGTGAATGTGATCTTTGCCAGCATGTCTTAGGAGTGACAAGATATTATTATTGTCATGCCAAAGGAGGAGGGGGGCAGGGGAACGAACAAAAGTTCGTGCTGATCCTTGCCTTAACAATGAGCCCCTATTCTCTTTCATTGCACCTGAGCTCAAAGGCTTCAAAACCAATGAACTTTTTCATCGGCCACTAACAGATACGCTGTGGTTTGCTTCACGCCTCGTGGTCTATGAGCCGTTGTTAGTGTACTACCCTATTTTCTTCAAAGAAGCCCTTCCCTCATAGCATCTCTTGACTACTGTATCACCTCTGCTAAATAAATGACATCATCTTGCTCATCAACCACATGCAGCTTTACTCCTTCCCACTGTTTGCACTCACTGTTTATTTTTTTAAGCACCTCACTCCTTATTAAACTACCAGACAGTACAAAAGATCCATTTGTGAGAGGCAGCGATTAGAGCTGTGAGCCCTAAGTCTTTCTGCGAAACACCGGTTTCATTCAAATAACCAGAGGAAAAACACTGAAAGCAAGGCAAACTGCTAGTGGAAAAGGAGAGAAACGGGAGAAAACTCCCGCTGTGATGAGAGCTACCAAACTTTGGATGGCTGTCCTCTTGCCGCCTTCTATCAGTAGCACAGAAAAAAACCCACAGCATCTAGAGTACCTACCTCACGTGCCTGGGACACTCCTTATTGGCCGTGTCCCTGTTCTTCAGCTCTTAACAGCGTGGAGAAATGTGCAAACTACTCACCTGAAATATTTTTACAGTTATTTTCTTTATTATTTTTCCTTTTGCCCAAAATATAACTCAAAAAGGCTGAGATTAGAAATGTTTAAACCAGCTCCATTTCTGAAAAAATCTCAGCACCAAAACTGAACCTTTCCATCGTCCCAGGTTTTGCATTTTTTCTTCCAACAGCACCAAACATGTGTCTCAATTTTAAAAAATGAGTACTTTAAAAGACCATGAGTATGGCTTTGATCTTTCATAACCATTTTAGTCAGTCATATAAATGTGACAGCAGCCTTCGTATACATAATCATGTATAGAAAGGGTCAGTAACTACACGGCTGTTGGATTTATATTCTTTGAGTACAAAGCTAAGTGACAATACACAAACAAAAATACCAAGTAGCATAGCATGGCTCTGAGTCATTCTTCTCTCTTTTCTGAAATGAGAAAATATTATATACCAAACAAATTGTGTAAGCACCACAGGCAATAACTAAAGCTGGAAGAAAGCCAGGCTACATTAATAGCTGCTATTTGATCTAGTTCAAGATCCCTAAACACCCAAAGCCTGATGAGGTCAGTGGAAAGGCTCCTATCAATTTCAAGAGGTGCTGTATTGAACCCAACATAGTTGGCAAAAAATAATGCACGAAAAAAAGGAACAGAGCTGACGCTATAGCAGCAATTAAGTTCATCACCACACCGGAAAGCTGGCTGTGGTAATACTCCCAAGTAACCATATTTCAAGACTGATCAGCTTTTCCTCTTTCCAGGGGAATCTGTTCTCTTGAGTACTTCTAAGCCTCTGAAATTAACGGGATTACTCAAGGAATAATGCACCACAGAACCTGAATATTTATGGTAAATCTACTGCAGTGATTTCTAATGTAGCGTGATCCAAGAATTTTGAATAGAACATCAACAATGCAAAGACAGATCTTCAACTGATATAAATCAGCTGTTTCCTTTTCAAAGCAACGGAGCTGCAAAAAATTGCAACTAACAAAACCACAGCTTACTGTTTTCAAAATTAAAATAATTTTTGCAGTATTTACAACTAAAAGCAGACTCTTGCTTTTATTTTCTTACAGTATAACAATAGCTCATTTCTTGTAAAACAATAGATCATTTCTGCTGCTCCAAAGTGCATTTTTTTTGCTTATCACAAAACTGTAGCCATTGTAAGAAACTATTTTGAATCCAGTTGGTTTCTTTTAAGTTGCTGCTTATACTTTAGAACCTTCTTTAAGAAGTCCCCAGAGGAAATGAAGCATGTATTATGTAAGCAAGTGTATACACAGGAATAATATAAAACACACCTTTTCTTCTCTTCTCTACCCTCTTTTTGGAACTATTCTGTTAACAAATCAAAACAAATGCATATACGTTTCTGTGTGTAATGAGTCTATCCGTATGTAGATACATGGCTATATCTATCTATGTATATCATTACAGTAACAGTCATCCTTTCATAAAGCTCATCAATAGCAGGTTTTACTCACCTGATGGGCAATTTGCCATCGGGGCCATCCTGTCTGTCAGCACACCTTATCTGCCATCGTGCCTTTCTTCAGATCCGTAGGTACAAGTAAGAAAAGGTTGGATATCTGTCTCCTCCTAAACACAATAAAATTAAAGCTGTAATTAGCAGCCTGCCATGGACAACCAGGTTACATTCCACTCCGCATGTAGAGCCTGTGCAGAAAGGACAGGCCCCCGGGGACAATACGGGAGCCAGAAGGTGAAAGTTAGCCCTTATGTGTTCAAAAACTCAGAGCAAGATGAAAAATAAACGACAGCTGAATTTTAAAATAGGAGTTGATGCTTAGATGGCACCAGGATTTCCACAGGGTAGCCCGAGTTGAAGAAATCAGGTTTCAGAAGCATGAACTCAGATGCAGTATTTGCCGATTGCCACCGGGAAGCTCCGTGAAGGTAAAAATGACAAACAAAAGTAAAACAAACACAATATTATTACTTTTCTGAAACAGATTTCAATAATTTGCCCCCAAAATGCAGGTATTCATTAAAATTACCTCCAGTGTTGTTACTGCCGTTAACCCTGTGCGCACGCTGCACACAGCAGGGCCTGCGGCTGAGGGAGCCAGAACCGGTCGGAACTGGCTGTGGCCGGTGGGGGCAGCCCGGGTCCCTCCTCACAGGGCACCCACAGCCAGGCAGGGAGCAGCAAGGCTGCTCTTCAAAAATACCGAGAAATTAGCCACAAATGGGTCCTGAGGATTTCCACCGAAGCCAAACCCAGTGGGTCTGCGTGAGCAGCGATGATCTGGTGCACATCGGTCGCCCCGTTTCTGCAGAGCCCCGTCAGGCACTCTGAAGTGACTCCTGAACTTTTTAGCCCAGGAAACATTGCCATTTTATACTTATAGCAGAAATTCGAGTTAGCGATGCCACTTCTCAGCCAAGAGGGATCATCCATCTTAATTAACCAAACTCAAGCAAGCAGCTATGTCAAATGAATTAGCAACATGCACATAATCCAATCGCATACATTCTCATTAGAGTATCTGCGCTTCAGCTGACGGATCTGTCATTAACGCAAACATACTTCAGATCTGCTTCTGATTGAAACCTTACTTCTGGCCAGCCACTTGGCTGGGAGAGCCAGGAGAACTACTTTTTCCATGTTCACAAACATCACCGCTAGTCGTTGGTGTCACCACCTGATTCGATCTCTGGCACCGCTGGCTCCCCTTTGGCAACAAGGAGAGCATCGTCTCACCAAGCCTGTGTTAAAATTTGGATTCGAGGCTGAAGGCAGAACAGAAGGAACGGCAGATGTCCCGTGTAACAAACTCACTTTTCTGGAGATCAGCCAGTTTTCTCCTTAGTAAAAAGAATATTTAACTAATGAGATCAATCAAGAACACAGGGTACCTGAAGGTACTGTTTCATCCAGACCTTGCCTACATATTTGAACCATAAAAGTGGTATTTAAAAAAGCAGCTCTGAATCCCTCATTCCACCAGACCCTCCTCAAGCTGACTGAGCTGCTGAGCTCTGACCCAGAGAAAAAATGAGCACTACACAAGTTTACACCTTGGCCAAACTGGGACAGACACACGGGAGGCCAAAAGTCCATTCCAATGTCCTGATTCCCAGTCCCTTCCAAGGCTCTTCTCTGAAACAGCTGTAACATATTTTAATGTAAGCAAAATAATGTATTCTGCCCTGTGCTCAGCCTCAGAAACTGCTGAAGCATTTCTGTCGATCATTTCCAAAGAAATTCAGCCTGAAGCAGACCTCAGCATGTATGATTTCAGCACGCATGGTAAAAGTTTAACAACATTACAGGCTGCCACAATGGAAATTGTTGGGCATTACTGGTTTCACTTAAAATAATGAAACTTGGTTGAAAGCTAGAAGCAGTTTGATGTAGTAGTTTTACATAACAAATACCACTTTTTTAAAACCAATTGTTTTACCGAAAGTGACTTCAGCTAAATGTTTTAACTTTCCGAGTTAATCTTGACACGTATGTTTTCTTCTCACCATATCACTGTATTTCATTGTTTCAATTTATACATACGTTACATGAAAACAAATGTTAATATATACCATATGTGCATACTGTTATACTCTATTCAGTACTACACTGTTGTGCTATATTATATGATAATATAAAATTACTATTACCGAATGTCATATTTTCAAATTTCAGAATCAAAATGTTTAGCCGCTTCCAAAGTAAAACTTCTCAGAATATCTCCTACATAGCAAGTGTCCAACTCACTCCATGAGTGAGTGCCTGATATCCTGAGGGGGTATACAAATTCATCTTGAAACTTCAAATTTTACCTCAACAGAGAAAGTTCTAGTATCCAACCAATTCTACCACCAATGCGTAACATCTAAATGACTGCTTTGAGACTCCGAAGTGCTTTAGTAAACAGAAGGTTGGCATCTGTGAAAATCAGACATCTGATTAATGAGAAAATAAAAATGGGGGTGCTTCCTCCACCATTCAAAATCATAAGGTTTAGTTGTTTTTTCTTTAATACTGAACAACTTTGGCCAGAAAAAAAATATTTAATTATTGATGCTACCATTGGGCAGTTTGTACCTGTGTTCCTGTCATTCATCTTGATGTTTTGCAGAGCTCAAGTTATTGAAGCATTGCAACTTATGTAGCTTGCTGATATACAAAAGCAGAGCAATCATAACAGTAATTTGGAAAAATTTTCTTGTTCTGTTGTTAAACACCAGCAGATTCATCCCCATATATCCATGGCCTTCCCCGAGGTTCTCATTTCTGACGCTATCCCTGCTACCAATCTCCAGCATCTAAGACATAAGATTCATAAATGGCTGCAAATCTTGTTATGAGACATGCAGGATTCAACTGAAAAATCAAACATCTTCAGAGGAGCAGCCAGAAATCTGGTCTTGTGAAGGATGTCTAAAGGTCACATTGGCATGGAAGAAAGCTGAGGCCATCACTGGAGTTGACTGAGAGAACCTCGATCTATGGCACAGCAGAAATTGTCCCAGCTTTATCTTGTCCTTCTCTTCCAACAAGTTCTTGGTTCTTTTCTCACGTCTATCACCTGCACTGCATGGACAAGTCTCCCTGCCCATTCCTTACGTCGTAGTGTCCACGGCAACAGTGCAAGGCAGGAGCCATCTCTAACTGATTTTTTGAACGTGGTATCTTGAGGCATTTCACTTACATAAGCCACAGCTAACGGAAAGCACCCTGCTATCTTCAGCGTGTTGCTGATCCGGCCTTAATGCCACATTTAATTCAACCCCATAAAGATATGATTTGATTCAAACTCATAATGAAATACAGAGCTCACATTTGAATATCAGTGTAAAGTAATAACGCACATATAAATGTACAGAAATATATTTATTACTTTAATATCTTACAGACGCCTCCCTTATGCAAATATACATTGGACGTTCTGTGCAATGCATTCATGGCGGGTTGTTCCATATGCTGCTCCACGCAGCGCCTGCCGGTAACATTCACTGCTTCTGCTAACAATTCATGAACCAAACAACTATCTGCACATTCTCCTTCGGGCTGCTAGTAAGGTCCTCCGGTGCTCATTCTTCTATTATTACCACACAGCCAGTTCCCTTTAGACTTTAAAATAAAAAATCATCTGGGAGAAAATAAAAGCCATATGGGCTGTTGCTGGCATGGATCATCCTAACTCTACTGCAGTCAGCAGGACAGACCTTGACATCGTGTAAATGGTCACAGTGCCAGTGAACTCTTCTCCAGAGTCCAGCCTACCAACACCCTACTTCCCTGCTCAAATTCCCCTCTTTTTATCTAACATCAAGAACTAGAGTCCATCCAATCCTCAGCGTTGGCAATTGTGGTTAGCATGAGACTGTGGTCATCTTAGAGTCAATCTCTATCTACAACCACTTTTGCAAACACTCCTCTCTCCTGCTTTTTAGCTAGTCAAGAGTTGTCTGTTCTAAGCTGCATCTGCTCCAACAGCAACAATTAAAGACAGAGATCTACCAGTCTCTTGGACACCTGTGTTAGCTGACTTCTCCCTTCCAAGTAAATACCTCAATCCTCAAATCTCCTTTTCATCACTTCCTACACATCTCCTTTCCACAGGTAGGCCTTGGTCCACTTCTCCTGGAGAATGGTTTATATTAGCGACTCCCTAGTTATTGGGGTGGTAGATGGTGTCTTAACTTGTCATAGGCTGCTGTTTCAGAAAGCTTAATAAACTCAACTCAACAGCAGTCTACAAAAGGAAATAAAAGATTTAACAGGCTGGTATTGCTACCCCCTTCTGCTTTCCAAGAAAGACAAAATAAAAACCAAACAAGCAGTGGCCCAAACTGGAGCGCACGCAAGCCTCTCCCCAAGAATGCTTCCCCATTAATTCAGTGTTTGTCCATATTACCTATGAACCAATCTGGTTTCAATTTAGCTTCTTATTAATCTTGCACATTTCTTTCAATTGCTATTTTAAAAATAGAAACTTCACGCTGAACATTTTAATAGCATTAAGTTTCAAAGGCAACAAGCTGCTGTACTGATTTTTTTCCAAAAACTTTATTGCCAGATGTAAGTACACGTGATTATTGATATTCTTTTTTTTTTCCCACAGGTTTCTCTTTTCCTTATTAAACAACATATCTGTAGCTAAGCAGCTCCATGAAAGTTTAGCGAGATCCATGAGAAATCACTAGTCGCCAGCCCACCAATCCATCTCACCTAACTTCAGGCACTTCACTAAACTGTTTAAATTAGGAGTTGAGCTACACTGAACTGCTCCTGCAGTCAGCAGAAATGACTACAGGACCATGAAGAATGTAGGTACTTGTATTCCCCTAAATTTCTGAATATCTTTCTGGAATTAACTATTTTTCCTTCACTGATTACAGAGGGCTCCCAGGCCCACCACGGAATTAGGTGTCCAACTTAAAAAATTAACTAAGAATTTAAGGCAAACTGGCATGAATCCAGAATCTGGGGTCCTCAGCAGTATGAGCAAACAAGCGGAAGGCCTGCCAGGAAAATGTTTTAGTTTCTAGACCATGTATATAATTTTGAATAAAGATAGCGACCATACTGCAGTTGCAGGAGCCTACCTTATCGAGATGACAGTTTCAGTGGTCTTTGAGGAAGATGAAAAGCCAAATGCAGTCAACAGAAATATAAAGTTTTGCTAAGTTTTGGTGGACACCATCTTTGCATTCAGCTCTGCACAGCCTTCTGTCTCTCTTACAGAGAAAACCTAACAAAACCATGTCACAGAAGCCACTGGTACCTTAGACACTGATTTCTAAAGAGCAGGATAGAATTCTCTGTGAGTGGAGAAAAATCTTGTAAAATAATGGGTATGGGGAAATACAGGAATATTCAAGAAAAAAAAAAAAAATGAGAAAAGCTGTGAATTCCCACTCATCATTTGTAAAGCCTGGGGAGATGCCAGCAGATAGTACTGACCCTGGGGAACTAAAGGAAATCTTCACATATGGCTGTTAAAGACTAACTGGGGTGCTCAGTGATCGCATTAATTATAACATTTTATTAGCAGTTGAAGAGATTCCTTTCCATCCACATCTGATAGTTCCCATATCTTCAAAGAGACTGCAGCCACACAAACAGTGGATTCAGCATCCAGCACGGCTTCTTGCACCAACACTAGCTCTGCTCCAAGGCTCTGGCCCTTCCCCCATCACCTCCAATAACTCATTCCCACCACCCTGCCAGGCGTTTCCGTTCCTTCCTTGTGCTAAATGCCAAATCAGCTGTTTATGTAGCTGTGCTCTGAGGGAGCAGAAGTTTCCAGTGGGGAGATGGGAGCAATAACCTTGGTTTCTATTGGTGTTTTCAAACAGTTGCCAGGGGGCCTTACAAGGTAAAATCAACAATCCTGGTCTCAGACTGTACGGCTTCCCTAACACACATCCGGGACAGGTAACGGGAGCGTTAAAAGACAGACCTATTCTTTCTAGCATATAAGGAAAAAGCGCCTAATGGGATTGATCCAAAGCCTGCTGGAAACCAGTAAGTGGACTCCCACTGCCTTCAGTGAGCTTTGGGTCTGCTCTGCAAAGCCAGCCAGCTGCACAAGCTGCTAGAGTCAAAGGAAAATATGCTAGGAAGGAATGGTGGCCTTGTGGTTGAGGTACTGGCCTGGTTTCAAGAGACCTGGATTCAGTCTTGAGCTCCACCATTCCTGACCCTGTTCAAATCATTTCATTTCTCTACACATTAGCTTCCCTTTCATAGGTCTAGGTATGTAACTTAAGCTCAAGTGCAGAGACATCTGAGACAGGAGGCATATGCATGGAGACACTTATCAGTACCATCTTGGCGGGTGTAGCTCTTCCTCTGCCCCTCTACAGCCCCAATATGGTCTGTTACCCCCACCACAGGGTACCAAAGTGAATATCAAACCAGTATCCTCATTTACCTTAAGCTTGCTGAGTGCACCTGGAAGCTATCACTGCAGGTTTTATCGACATACCCTTACCTAGCTGGTCAGATGCTGACATGCCTGGCTGCCCCAGCACAGAGCTCAGGGCATCCTGGGCTCCAAGATCCTGTGTCTGCATTAACAGCAATATCCAAGAGCCCTCATGTAAAGACAGTCTGAGCATGTTTACATGAGCTGCAGCCCTCAACAATACAGACGTAGCGGTGTTACTCCAATCTAGCCAGGAACATGAGCATTTATCTGTCTCTCGAGTGAGTGAATAGACCTATAGAAGTGAAGGCAACACAAACATAATTGCTCTCCTGGACCGGAGGCCTGGCTAAGCTGTGTTTTCATGGAGATTCAAGCAAGCCTTATTTACACACTTGCTCAGAATATCCTCCTACCAACAGCTGGCGCTTGTGGCAGCCAAATGCAAAGCAACTATTGTAATATTATTCTTCTGTTGTAGGAAACAAACTCTTCCAAGCAAAAGAAATTCTTTAAAAAATAATCCAAGCAAAGGGACAAATTAAGCCCCAGAAATGAAATACTGAAATATTTTTTACAGCATAAAAAGATCAAACTGCAAACAAGCTGCAAAAGCCATTACTAATTCAACATTCCATTATTGTTTTTTTTTTTCCAAAGTGTGATTATTTTCTTCAAGCCAAGCATACTTTGCTTGGGACCAAACCTTCCCATTAGATTTCCTGTGCTGTGGGCCTGATGAGATAAAACAGTTGCTTAGAACGAACAAATCACTTCATGAAAGAAACCTGTTCATAAATATTCTCAGCAGCAATTAACGTCCTGGCATAAGGAGCTCATCTTGTACTGCATTCCTCACTCAGGCAAGATCTGCCCTCTAATGCCATGACTGCAGGTGAGAGTCTTAATTTTGAAGGGAAGAAAGAAGCCATCCTGGCTCTTGTCCCTGCCTCCATCCTAGCTATTTGGGTTCTTCTACGCAGGAAAAAGTCACTCAAGGTTGGACTGAGCTGCCCCCTCTCAGTTCTGAAGTCACAGGAGAAACGAACCATTCAGTGGTTTTCCAGCTGTCTCTCAAGACTCCAGAGAACGAGGATATCTTCCAGCATTGCTTCTCAGCAGAGTTGCTGGTGTCACCACCCAGGATGCAGGCTGTTCCTAATGCATTTACTCACCTTTACAATGCCAGTAGTTTATGGTAAAGGTAATCTCACCCCCAGTAGATGGAGGAGATAGAAGTCTAGTTAAGAAAACTGAAATAGAAAAGGCTTTTTACACATCCCTTCACCTCATGTAAGGGCCTGTCTGGGCAGCGTAACAGTACACTGACGGGTGGTATATTAGTCAGCCCCAAGACATCTCTGAAGGCTGTGCAAAATCCCAGAGGCAGCATGGCCCCTGCTGGACAAAGGTTTAAAGCAGGAAGTCAAGATGTATTGAGAAGGTTACTTTGTGGCTTTGTCTGCAGATATTAAACAAAAATATCCTATTAAGATGCAGCATAATTCTCTCTGTTTTGGCAGGGGTACGCAGGCACCATTTTGAAATTGTTACGTTAAAAGACAATATGCAATGTTCTTCAAAAAGCAACAGCTTTAGTCCTGCTTTTGTTGAAATGAGCATTCTCATCTTGTTTGAGTAACCTAGTATTACAATGGACTAAAAAATACAATATGCGAGAACAGAAAATGAACAAAGCTTCAGGATTCAGCAATTTATTTCAAGCCAGTGTGAGCTTACCAAATAAATTACTTCTGAATACTTAATGGACCTCTAACCTTACAAACATAAACCTTATAAATAATCATAAAGGTGCAATTCTTTAAGATATTTCCATCTCTGAAAAGACCTTCCACTTCT
>NW_009712930.1:0-4989 GCF_000703405.1 Apaloderma vittatum | reverse complement strand
GGAAAATCATCTCCTTGCCATTCACAAGAAGGAGCTAAATAAATGTGAATATATGAACTGATTATAAAAAGCCTACTGAACTGGAGTAACAATAATGCCTCAGTCTTGAAAACATAGAAAGTAAATGCAATTTTACATTAAAGACCTGAAAACAAACTCAAGGCTAATATTTTCAGGGAAAAAAACCCTTTGATCTCTTTTTCTTTCCGGGGAGGAGCCAATATCAACATGAGTGATTTTGTACTATATTCAGGAGTCTTTATGTGGGTTAATAATGTTAAAGTTATTCCACTGCTTTTTCAAACTTTTCTGGAATCAGGTCCTTGGTGAAACAGGGCCCTATTGAAGACTCTTGAATTTGCATAGCATGTGCAAGACGTTTAGATTTATATTCTATGTTAGGCTTGTGTGTTTAGAGTTTACCCAGGCATATGCAATTCATTGGCTGTATTGTTATCTTCACAATGAACAAGAACACTCACTTCATCTGCATGAAATACAGCTTTAAATGTAGAAAATTAAATTTCCATGAGAGAATGTGTTCCATGAAAATTTCCATCAGTAAAGGCTTAGCTCAAACATAGTGAGGTCGAAAGTCTTTGATCTGAGCCTTCCTAGGTACTGTGTGACTTACACAGCAAAACCATAAAATCATTTTAAAATTACTCCTTTGAAAGTGCTCCTGTAATGACAATTACTCACATTACAGTTCTCTCTAAAAGCCTTAGGTTGTCGTGATCCTGTTGTGTTCAGCGATGAATTTGCCCACAGAAACTGGCAGACTGAAGACTTTACAAACTCATCATCTCATGGCAGATGACTGGATGAGTTTGGCTGTTATGGCTGACAAGGAAAGGCAGAAGGAGCATAGCTGCTGCCACCACACACGTCAGAGGGATGCACAGCAGAAAGGAGATCCATGCAAGCTAAAGAACAACTTTGGCTCAAGAACAAAGCGGCGTCTACAGCCATGAATTAATTTGGGCAAAAAATGAGAAGACGGTGAGTCACTAGAAAAGCATGCCAAGGGGAGCTGTGAGGACAAAGAAATCTGACAATCAGCGATGGAGGTTTGAACAGTTTATGGAATTGATTTTACAGTGCAAAGTCCATGATAGCAGAAGGCTGGATTTCTGTCTCAGCAGGTCTCATCCACTTCTTCTGTTGCCTGTTTCCTTCCCAAATGCCTGATCCTGCACCATCACACCGAATGGAAGATTTGCCAAGAGGATCAGCTCAACTACTGCAGAACACATGTGTTTTCTGCAGGGCAAGGGAAAGGAATTCATGGATCATAAAGTACTGACTACTGTGTGCTTTTCATTTTCATTTCTTTCATTAAGAACTTAATATTTGTTTTCTTACTGTTTCATTAAACCATAAAACTTTCCTTCAGGCCATTGGTCTTTTCTTCTCAAAGAGGTGGCTAATTTGGCTGTGGAGCTGGTGGTCCAGAGGAGAATAAAATTCATCTCAGAAGAAGATATGGGAGATGTGCGTTGCAGCATGCCTTGTAATTGCTTCTGTCGTTACTGAGTGTTGTATCCACCAAATCAGATTAGAAGACTGGATCGAAATGGATGTATATGGATATATATTATGGTGGGATACATATGAATTTAAAACAAGGGTAATGCATCTGTTCTGAACTGCTGCCATTTTGGATCCAAGTAAAACCGTGCTTGCTCAGATGGTGCAGAGATTTAATACCATAAGCATTTCAGATGTTTGGCTCCCAGTGAGAAATCAGGAAGCAGCTTTACCTTAAAAATTCCAGCCTTTCATCAATATAAATAATAGCATTAAAGACTCAGGGGGGCTGCTTTCTCCTTTACTTACTGCAAAATCAGTCCAGATCTGTTATTTGTATGTCAATCACCTGTATCGTGCTGAGCAGTTCTTTGGTGAATAAAAGACTTTGCAATTATTTTCCAACTATGCAAAAGAAATCAAAAGGGAGGATATGGAAATAGGTACGCCTGTTTGCACAGTTTTGGACTGTGAAAGAGAAAGTAATATCTCTGCGTCCAAGCAGACTGCCACTATGCCAAGTATCTGTTCATTTTTTAATATAAAAGAGTTCACTGACTTCAGCTCTTAGATGCATCTCAAGACAGAGGTCTATCAAAACTTTGGAGTTTTTTTACTCTTAAAGAATAAAGCTAATAACCTTTAGCATAAGTATTCTCTAGCCCTACTCTCTCCCTCTACATTTGTGGAAAGTGGCTATTCCAACGTTATCTGCAGATAACATCATTAGCAGGTTACAAAAATAAACGATTAAATCCTACAATGCTATAATGAACCCAAATGCCAGTTTGCCTTGGCTTCGAGACAGAGGTCCACAACAAAGTGTAATGACAAACACCTAACAAAGACTATACAAAATACCATCTTTGCTCCCACATCACAAAATCTGGTGATTATCATATTTATGGCTAACAACTAACTATAAATTTGATGTCATATCATTGAAGCATGTACTAATCTCCTTAGCCTTTGAACAGAAAGCAGATGCCTATCCTAAAATACATTCTATTTTCTTCCAGATCATTAATGAAGAAATCACATACATACAGGCACCCTGACATACAGACCACTGTTATCAATCCAAAAGGAGACAATGTCATGCAAAAATTGTGCTCTACCACCAGATCTATTATTTTTTGTGATCTGTGGCACCCTAAACTTTTGTAAATATAGTTTGAATAACTGTATCGTGAATACGGCAAAGACTTTTTATACAATGAAACAGAATGAAGATGCAGACAGAAAAAGAATGGTAAACAGCAAAGAAGGAAGAGAAATTATACAATGGGACCCAAAAGGCTGAGAAATATTGGAAGAAAATAAGAAGAAAGGCATCTAAAATAAAATAACTGGTAATACAGAAAGTTGATGGATATAGGAAGTTGCACCAAAATCCTATCCCTATGGAATCAGTGAGAATTTTCCACTTAATTGATTTGCCTTGGGATTCCTCCTTTAGAAAACAACAACTCCAAAGTAAACTTACTGAGAAGCAAATAAAGAAATGCAGCACGGCAACCTAAACTGCTGATGAACTGAAAGGAATTACCATAAAGGGTTGGTTCATCGCTGTAGCCTCAAAAACAGCATTGCTTGGAGCCCTTACCGGGACAAAGCTGCTATCGTGTCAGGGTTCTCAGTGAAGACATCTCACCCTAATTTCAAATACACAACAACACGAGCCTTAACACCTCGTGCAGCAGAAGGCATGGCTGAAAAAAAGCTTGTGTACAAGCAGCACCATACTCAGTTAGTCCAACAATGTGAGATTCCGGGACAGATGATAACTATTAACATTAGGTTATATCTATACAAGTAAATTAAGTGTGCCTGGGAACATTCCTGGGCATGGAGGCCAGCTGGCACACTGCAGCCTGAGTCTCTGCCAGTAAACACCCTTAACCTTCAAAACAGCGAGGCTGCATGCAAACAGCCGACTGGGACGGTCCCAGGAACACGCTCGCTGCCAAACCATACTCCAGAACTACCCGGGGCAGCGCTGGTTGGCGCATGCCAAAACCTCGCCAGGGACTGTTCTAACAGTTTACCAGGGCGGGCAGTCACGCTCCCAGCCCAGGAACATTCCTGCGCATTGTTTGATTTATTAGCAGAGATATAGCTACCTCCCTCCTTCCCCTTCCTTGCCTAAGTGAAGCATTTCTCTTGTGTAGAACACATTTTAGCAGCCTTTCTCACTGATCCACCCCTTCTCCCATCCCAGACCATGTCCTCTCTTGTTTCCACATGCAAAACGTGTGTGGGAAGGGCTGGTTAAAGCAATGGCAATGGTCCGATTTGAACTGCTGGTGGCCCACCTGCTTGCTGGTTCACGAAGGGTGCTGAGGAGCACACACACATCACAAGTGAGGAATGGTTATGTAGAAGGATAAGAGCATGGCATGTTTCCAAACCTGCCCCACCTCGTGTCTGCACAGGGACCTCACTGCACAAAGGTGTCCAGGGATACCTCTTGAGTTTTTAAATCATTTAAGAGCTACTACTCTCAGGAACACTCCAAAACACAGCCTGTCTCATGCTCTTGGAGCTACTGATCCATCGGCCTCGCTACCTGGACAATTCTTCAAAAAACAAAGAAATGGTCCAGGAAACATATCTTGAGACTGTTGGGTGCAGACACAATGCCTATTTTTCTAATGGCCATTATTTTGATGCTCAAAACCAGTGATGCTCAAATCATTTTGCTTGAGAGTATACTTTCATTAATAAAAAGAAAAATAACCCATTCCTCTCTCTGATTCACTATATAAGATAGCAATATTGCCTTATACAGAAGAGGGCAAGAACTTGAAGAAGAATCTTATGCAAACATGCCTGTGTGCACTTATGTGTTTATACAAAACCCTCATCAGTTTAACCTGTATTTTCAGTTAGAAAGATCTTTTACCTTGTAACAAATCCTAATCGAATCGTAAGTCCAGGCCTAGTGAGAATAAACACATATTGAGAAGCATACAGAATGGTGGGAATTCACAAGGGTCCTGCTTACAGTTTGGGATACACCGACACGTGTTGCATGTCTAAGTTAACAACACAAGTAGTGCCTGACCCTTCACTGGTTTGCTGTGATAGCAAGCTGGTAGAATTCATTCATTCAGGAAGTTTTTGGAAATGGGAGAGGAATCCAAGCTGACGTGTGCCAGTGACTCACACATGAAAACTATCCCTTTCAGAGTTGTTCGTGGTGCCTTTAATTTAAAGGAGCCCTCTCACTTGCTCAAAGTCTTTGGACATCTTTGCGTTAGGGATTCCCGTGCACCTGCAGTCACACAGATGGCCAGCTCGTTTTGCACAGGCTCCCCATATTGCTGCCCTGAAATCTGGTAAAGTCCCTGAGGTAAAGACACAATCATGTGAGCTACACAGACCTCAAAGATGACTCTGACATAGTTCTGAGACATGTTAGCTAACACACTCCAAGAGTTGTGGTCAATGGCTCAA
>NW_009712929.1:0-12760 GCF_000703405.1 Apaloderma vittatum | reverse complement strand
CCCGCCCAGGCGCTCCTGGTTCAAAGCTCAGCTCCGAACTTAATTTTCTACTTCTTTACACGTTTCCATTGCAGAAAGAGTTAGCTGGTTCCATGTTTCTAATATGTCTTGGTTTTATTTTTATTCTTTTTTAGGTAAAACATTAGCGTCATCATGATTCTGCATCAGATTCTGCGACTTTCTTCCGTTTTTCGCTCTGCTGTTTCCATTCACTTGCGCAGAAACATAGGGCTTTCTGCTATTGTCTTTAACAAGGCAAAAGAGCTCGATCCAGTTCAGAGGCTCTTCTTGGACAAGATTAGAGAGTACAACACAAAGAGCAAGTAAGTAAAGGAAATTATTTAAAGGCTAGTGGCAAAAGGGGGAAAACTGTTGCTTTTGACAAATGCTAGCTTTGTAGCTTGGTCTCTACATGCTTAAGGTATACTTTCCTGCAACACAGATATTGTCAGAAGTGAGAAGGCTTGTTCTTGCATGCTAGACAGGAAATGTCAATTTTTTCCCGTTTAAAAATAAGAAAAAGGTAACCTGATGTCATTCTTTTGAGGGAGTTAATGCACTCAATTAAGTTTTTTTGAGTGCTATGTGACCATAAAAGTACGCTATTTTTTAACCTGTGTATGTGCTCTGTAAATAGAGAACAACAAAAATAAAAAGTTGTCTGTCTAGAGAAAAGAGGTATTTGTCAGCCATATTTCCAGAATCTGCATGGAAATAACCTCCAAAAGGAATTGGGAATTAGTGGAGCTGTGAAGCTGATTCAGTAAACATGTTAAGTTAATAAGCAGTT
Organism: Apaloderma vittatum; assembly: GCF_000703405.1. Classification (NCBI taxonomy): domain Eukaryota; kingdom Metazoa; phylum Chordata; class Aves; order Trogoniformes; family Trogonidae; genus Apaloderma; species Apaloderma vittatum. The sequence goes on along the minus strand of NW_009712929.1, from coordinate 11,970 downwards.
TGTTCAAATGGAATCTTACATTCTTGTAATGTGTGAATGAACTACTTAAAAGAAACTAAAACTATAGTAATTCTGGGTAATTTATCCTTAGGAAGGAAGGAAGACACTTCTTTATTCTACTGGAGGAAGATGTGTATTTCCATACCTACAAACTAGCCTGTGTAGGGAGGCATATTTTTGGTGGCTTTACCAAACTTAAATGATATCTGTATTGGTACAACTGAGCATTGGTAATCTAAAGATTTTAATTTAATTATTTTATATTTGTATCCCAAGAAATGGTGCTCTGAATCTGTACAAATGCAAGGTACTCAGTCTCTTGGGTTTTTTTCAGTTGTTTAGTATTCAAAACATATTCTTTTTGCAAGAACAGTTAAGCTTTACTTACATTAATTCAGAAACACCAGAGGTACAAGTTACAATCTTGTAAGGTAATCGCATCTGGAACAAGTGAGTCAAAGACCCCTGAAAGCCTGGATACCCAGTGTGCCTTTGGGTCTCAGAAGGCTTCCTCCATAGCTTGGATTTTCATCACTGATAGTAGAAAGCCTATACTGTACCCTGAGAACCTTGTTTATATGTAAGGTAAGTAGGCCCTAAGGTGTGTCATATTTTGACTTTCGAGAGTATATTAAATGGTTTGCTTTGCTCGGCTGTCAGAAAGGTTTTAAAATCATAAATGGCCACGAAAATGTAGAACTTCTATGTGAACTTTCAGAACTGAACTGTTAATCAGAACTTTTAATTATTTTTAGGCAAGCTGGAGGGCCTGTTGATGCAGGCCCCGAATTTCAGAAAGACATGAATGAATCCCTTGCTAGACTCCAACGGGCCTATGGTGAGGGAGATCTAACCAAGTTTCCAGAATTTAAATTTGAGGGTGAGTTTGCAATCTTACTGAATTTCTAACTGCAAGTAAGGACATGTCTGCTGACTTATTTTCTTAATCAGTTCCATTTTAGTTTTTATTTGGACCATTAATTTCACATAAGGTGCTCTTAAGTGAATCTCCATACTTTCACACAGTCCATACCTGGTTCATCCTGACTCCTTTTTTGGGTTTTTTTTTGCCTTTTCCAGTGGAATTGTGGATTTACTTACGCTGATCCTTAGCAAAACCTGCAGTCGGATCAAGCTTTCTTAATTACCCTTCAGAGACCCTAAAGAAATAGCCCAGGGCCTATTGTATTTTTTTCTCACTCTCCCAAAGAGGGCAGCAAACTGTAATATGAAAACTAGTTGTCCATGTCATCCAAACAACAATTTCTAAATTTTGTAAGCTCATCTGGCAACTCAGTGATTTCAGAAAACGGACATAGAATGTAACTTTGTTACTTATGATTACTTCATGACTCAATGATATTAAACCTTTTCCTTCAGTTATTTGGATATGTTTTCCATCCAGCTGCTCTAAGTTTGTGTTGGCGTGTTTTCATGTTACCCAGAAGACAAGTAGACTGCTTGTGACAGTTGGTTTATCAAGAGTGCAGAGAAACTGCACAGACTCCGTCTTCCTTAGGTTGCAAAAAGCAACTTTACTTTTTTACAGACAGGCTCATTTCTATAGTTGTTTATTTCTTTTGTTTGCTAATTTAAGTACAGCTGTAAGTTTTCATCACTCACAAGCATTTCTAGCTAAGGTTGGGTTTTGCAAAGCCTAAGCTGTCTTTCTGATAAGCTGCAAGCAGCTGGTAGCTGGGATTCAGCAATCCTTTGAACGAGCCAGGGTGTTTGGTTTATGTGACAAGATTTTGGTAGCGGGGCTGCAAGAGTGGCCTCTGTCAGGAGAGGCCGGGGGGTGTGGTGTTGGACAAGAGCCAGTTTTTTTCAGCTCAAAGATGAACCCACTAAGCCAGTCAGTGATGCGAGTGGTGCCTCTGTGACAACATATTTTTAAAAGGATGAAAAATTGCTTTTTGTTCTCACCCCTCCTGAGGGGGAAGGGAAAGGACAGTGAGGCTTGGTAGGCATCTGGCAGCCAGCCAAGGTCAAGCCACAGTAGCCAGTGACTTGTAGTTTTGACAGGACTACCTGGACTTGTTAATTTAGACTAGGAACACACCTAAAAATGTTCTGAGTTTTAGTGATAATTTCAGTTGGATTAAGACAGTATTTGGTGTCAGTTAACAGGTGCGAATAAAACAGCATCTTTTCTTCCCCCAACCCAGTTTTACAGATGTGGTTTCTTTATATTCAGTTTTATTTCCATCTAGTATGTGAAATAATACTACGTTAAAGTTTAGGTTTGGTACTGAAAGGAGATTGGTGTGACCACAGGATCCAAACAAAGTGGGAAGAGACCTGTGCGCTTTTACCACTGTTGCATGTCCCTAAGCTAATTTCAAAAAGTTCCCAAAACTAAGTGTGTAGAAACTTAATTTTTTTCTTTGTGAAGATTATTACAGCTGAGCCTTACTTTGCAGACTCCTTGTAGTAAGGAGAACAGGCACTAATAGCTCACCTGTCAGAAACCCTGATCCGAGTTTTTACTTCTGACATCAAGAACTCCTTCCTCAGTGTTGTTTGTGGAGAATATCTTTTGCAGAGTGAAGTTAAAATTGCGCACTCGGTTCTGTTAATCAGCGGTAAGACATTAATCAAGAGGGAAGAAAGGCTTGGTTACTTGTTCTTATAGTGGGGCTATATTGGAAATACCACTCATGTTCAGTCACATTCTGCTTGACTCCTTCACTTTCTCTGTTGCCTTCCACCCTACCCCAGGCGTTGCTAAAAGCTGTTTTGGCAGCATGTTACAGAGGTGCACATCTGTCTTAAACCTCATGCGTAACTCCTCTAAGGTGGAAAAGACCTGTCTCCAGCGTACTTTATTTTTCAGTGCAGCCCACATCCAATCATACCCCATGCAAGCAGAGTAAACGGTGGCATAGACTGCAGTGTGCAAGAGTTTGCTTTATCTCGCCAACTTGGTGTTTGGTTTTCTTTGAGTAACAGTTCAATTATGGTGTTTGAATAAAAAATAAAAATAAAATGGAATAAAAAAAGAGACTAATGCGACATTTTTTCTCTCCTCTTTGTCCTTTAGAGCCCAAGTTTGAGGAGACTCCAAAGTGATTTCTGCAGGTCATACACCGACACGGCATCTATGGAGTTGCTGAACATGGCATCAGTTGTAACTTAATAAATGCAGTGTTTCAGTTTGATTTCAGAAGCGTGAATAAGTTCTTAACTGTATGTTAGCTGTGGTCATCAGCTCTTCCAAGTTGATGGCATCTGTGTGGTGTTTCACAATATTAAACTGCAAAACTGCTTTGCTACACTGTGTTTTAGTGCTGAACACTTAAAACACTGATTATGATACACCAAGAAGGAACTTCTTGTTTTTCTGAGTTTGTCACATCTAAAAAGCTTCTGCAGCAAAAAAACCAACCAAACAAAACCTGAACCTTAAATCTGTAGCAAAGCCTTAGGGTAGTAATGGACCTGCAGAGTCAAAAGCATTGGTGCAAATATACTCATTTTACACTGCATCAATACCATGTAAGCAATGAAGTGTTAGTCTTCTAGAAGGAACCTGAAATCTGGTACTGAGGTTGCAAGCTTTAAATTTCAGTAGCTGAACTGTTGACACAAACACTTCAGGTTGTGAGGAACTATTTATTTGTGACACTTCAGATATTACAGGTTGAGTTGTACTGCATGATTTTTCTTCAGAATGAAATTACATGAGCAGTCTACAGAGAGAGAGATACACTTCCTTGTGGAAGAGAAGCTGTAGGCATTTTATATTAGACAATAAAACACTGAGCCTCAGTTACAGGAAGCTTTATTCTGTCAGGATAGTGAGTTTAAGCCTGCACAATTGCTTACTCACAGATGGCTTTTGCAGGTAACAGGGAGTCAGAACTGCAGGAGAGTTGGAGCCCTTGAGAATGGTGGAGGCATAAGTAGCAGAAGTAGCGGTGGCAAGATCATCTATGGACGTTATTGGAATAGATTGTTCCAAGCTGTAGGAGTGAATCCCGTATTGCTGCATGTGCGCGTGAACAAAAACAGAAGCCTTCACAGGAGTTGATTTGTATTTTCAATTCTGTTCTCTCTTCTGGCATTTTTTTTTAATAAGCAATCACAGACAGGTTGATGTAGATCTAAATGTTGGCAGTTTCTATTTTCAGCATGTAGTACATGGAAACAATATTTACAGAGTAGAGGTCAAAAGATCCCTTTGATACTTTTGTATAACAAGTAGTCAATGTGATGTCCCTCACAGAGGCTGAAATCTTCTAAATAACAAAGGACTTGGTGTGCTTGAAATCCTGAAGGAAACAGACAAGGTTACATAAGTCATAGTTCCACGATTTTAAACAGATTAACATTTAGCATACATTTCAGGAGAAACTAAGGCATCCAGATTGAAAAGGAGCATGCCCGAAGCACCGCTAACTAATGTTTACCCTCTTCTGGAAGGGGAAGTCTACAGAATGCACTGCTCTCCAGAAAAGAAGTAATAACCTATTAGAAAATACAAGCATCTGTTGAGATGCACCATTGAGCATCTGATTCACAAGTGCATTAATACTGAGAAACAGATACCACAGCTCTTCAAAGCTTGCTCCTTCCCACTCAGAGCAACCAGGTAGTTGGCCTCAAGTGAGTCTCTTACATTCCTTCACCTGCAATATATAAGCTTATGCTATTTAGTATGTGCTGGTTTGATTAAAGAAATGGGTGGGGGGCAGCGAGCTTTTAAGGCCACTGATGTAGCCTTAAGCTACAGACAGTGAAACTAAATTGCTCCTAGCTGAAGTTCTAGTTGGAGCTCCATTCTTTTTTCACCTATCTGAGAGCTGGAGCAATGTACATGCAGTTAAAGCCCTCAGGCTCTCTCAGGAAGAGGGGAAAAATGTAGTGTTTAGCTTTTATATTTAGTCAAACCTTTTGACCCATGTTAATGTTAGAGGAATTAAGTCCCAATCTTTCTCTCACTGCTGCCTTGGACTGTGTCTGAGTTAGGTTCCTTGGTTAACTGATACACACAAGCACGGCAGAGTGGAAGTCTACACAAGAAATTGCACCATTAAGTGGACAGTATAAAGATGATATTGCCAAATAGTGTAAGGGTGTTACCACTTTAGTTTATCTGATAGAGGGAAAATAATCATGAAAAAGAAAGAAGAATGAAGGAAGCTAATAGAACACAGAACTGTAGGAAGAAGTAGGTAAGACAACCAGGTAAAAATCAGTGTGGCAAGAGATGGCAAAGTATGGAACAAGGTGGTGTATTTGTATGGCACTTGAGACTGAGTAATAGGAAGCTATAAATGCAAACAGAGGAGGTATCTCCAGGTACCAGTGGGATGTACCATTTGGAGGGTGTGGAGATGTGTGTGTAAATGTGCAAAAACATCACAGATTGAAGGAGTTTTGAAGATGTTTCAAGTTTGTTACACATTACTGAATGCAAAATACTTGCCTTTTCACTTGTAGATTGATAGTTGGTCATCTTTCTGTTAACAGAACAGGAAAGGAACATAGGTTAAATAGTGACTTTTCTGCTGTTAGTTTTGACCCTTTGATGACCTCATTTATGAGTGCATTTTTCCAGATTGCCAGCAATCCTTAGGATTTTTTTCCTCCCTCTTGGGAAAAGTTAGAATTACAAATCCATTGAATGCTTTCAGAGAGCAGTCATTATCACATGAACGAGCCTGTGGCTCATCTTCTCAAGTCTCCCAGTTGTGCTTTTTGTCTAGTTCATGATCAGTATAAATCACATAGTATTATAACACAGTATTTCTCTTTAGTACATCACTTTTTAAAATCACTTTCTTTGTTTACTTGCTATTATCTAGAACTAAGATAAACTTGTAAAAGCAAAGAAGAATATGAATTGAAGTCCAGCCATCAATTCTGTAGAGCACACAATTTTAGCTTTGCCTGGGAGCACTAATATAGTTTGAGGAATCTTCACTTGCTACTAAGAAATGTAAGTGCATTAAATAAATCCATATCAGAGGAGTAGAGCAGACACCCTCAAAGTTTCCACCAGTCATATTTATACAAAACATTTCCAAAAATAACCTGTAGGCATGGATCTGAGGACAGTTCAATTTGGTTCTCATCGTCTTTTGACTAGTTTAAAGGAGACAAATGTATGCCTGTAGCTGAGTTAGGGGTATACATAATAACTATAAGGAAAGATACATCTCTGCACATTTATTGCAGTAATAATGCTTAATTCAGTTTCTTATTAGTGCACTGCTGCTAATAAGAGAGCAAGCTGGCATGTACAATCAGGTTTATTTCAGTGTTCAGAAAAGCCATGGTAAAAGAATCGAGTGAGAAAGGCCTTAATCAAAGTTACTAAATCCTCAGAAATGTAAACGAAATTTGCAGTGATTTATGTACTACTTGCATCAAGATACTTACTGGGAAGAGCTTTCCTCTGAAAAAGAAAAAAAAAAAAAGAGAGAATTAGCACAAGAACAGTTCCCGTAGCTGATTTAAAGTTCTTTGAAATAGCTGCTCATAGCTTATTCATCTCCTCAGTTTCTAGAAGGAATTTCTGAACTGTCCCTTGTTGGTGCAGTGAGTTTGAACAGGAAAAAAAAATTAGGTTGTGGTAAATGATTTTCCAAGTGAGAGTGAACTTTAACAGCAGCCGCTCCGTTCGCCTGTGCTCTTCTCATGCGCCGAGGTGGGGCAGCGCTCCTCGCTGCGCTCAGCTCCGCAGCCACCCGTGGAAACGCTTACGGAGAGGGTGCTGCGGCGGCAATTCTTAAACTCGAGCTTTCCCCACCTGCGCTTTCGCCATGACCCAGAAGAGGGAGCCAGTTAATTTGGTCTTCTCCCCGCTCCCGCCCAGAACTCGGCCGCTCAAGACCTTTTAAACTGAAAGTGAACCTGCGCGGCTTGTTTTCACGTCTCCTTTTTTTGCCGTTTCCTCTCAAAACTAGGGCAGAGGGGCTCCAGGAACCCTTGACTGCTGTGGGGTAGCCTTCTGCAACTGCACAAACGTCCCTGTGTCATCCTTGAAGTATCTTTTGCAGTAGAAGTTGGCAGAATAAAAATGTCTGCACAAAGAAGTTGCTGTTTTAATGCCCTTAAGTACCGTGGAGTTACAGCCTTCATGAAAAGCAGGACATGTTACAGTCAGCAGAATTACTTACTTGCAAAGTAGCCCTTTTTTTGGGCATAAAATACTCCAAGGCCACACAATGCCATTACCAGAGCCACAAATACTACAGCAGCGATGATACCACTTACATTAAGGTCATCTGTAATTACAAAATATAAGCACAATGTTGTAACTTGTAAAAATTTCCATTGGCTGGATTTTCCCCCCCCTAATTATCCCAGGCACCTTTTGTATCTATAGGTGGCCTTTGGCCCAAGCTGAATAAGCTGATTAGGAGCACTGAGAGGTAGATAAGCAGTCCAAAAGCACCTCCTGCATCACATCCACATCATCAGGAGTGCTCACTACACTTGCACTGCTTAATTTGGGTCAAAAGCAAGGAAACAGTAAGAGGCGGCAAGCAATGCACACTCCTCATTATACCTGTCCCAAATACGTATTATTCAAGTTGTATGTCTTTAAGGGAGAGTATCTTAAAATCTTTAAAAGTGTTTTCATATAGTTAGTTTGCCTAAAATAACTGAAACAGCTGATGCCAGCGTGGGATCTTAGTCTTGAAGAAGTCACAAGTTATTTAAAATTCAGTGCTTTTTTATTTTTAAATAGCAAGGCTTTTAAAATTCAACACAATATTTTACCTCTGATGTTTGAAGTTAAACACTACATGGGCTACTGAAACGTCTAGCCATTTTTATTTTGAAGGTGATGACCCATACCCATTTCCTGATAGAAACACTAAGAGCTTGAGACAATCATGCATTTTAAGAAAAACAAAACCAAACAGTAACATTGTCATAGTTTTTTGTTATATGTCCAATTACTTACTTAGATCCTGACTTTAAGCATGCACATACATTAAGGTTGGGAATATTACCCCCCAAACCTATCAATTTTTGTGCAGGTTGACAACAATTTAGGACTTTGGCAAGTATTTCCACAACAGAGGGATTCTGGTTTAGTGGCTTGTGGAACAATTGCCCACAATCAACCAAGACTGCATTAAAAGCTGCAATATAGCAATTTTCAGCTAAGTTTTAAGAAAACACCAGAAAGTTGCTTTATAGAATACTTGGACATGAACTTCGGTGCAGTATTTGTTAGGTCATGTTACCATCTGCTTTCCTACCACATCTGCATGAGCTGGTTTTACATTTTGCAAAACCATTCATACGTTTTAGGTTACTATAGACTCTGCCCCTCCAGCCTTTGCTAAATTCTTTATTAGCTAACCAATGTTACACTTCACCTACGCTGTGTAAGTAGAAAAGAAACAGGCAGCTGAAGGTGTCTATTTATTTCTAAGATACCCTGACTTCAGTGTTCCTCTGGCAGGTATCACTGAGTCATTGAGTTAAATTTCTGATCTGTTACATTAAGATCTCACATGAATGCATCTTAAAAGGGAGGCTTTTCATACAATAACCTAGTGGACTGGCACATTATCCTGTACACCTTCCACAAAAGCATCCTGAAATATTAAGGCTCTCATATGGATGCAGCTGTTCTGTGAAGTTCAGTGTTTAGCAACCTAAAGGCTGGCTCTGCAATAATTTTTCGGTACTACAGTAACTGCTTTTTCTGTGAAATACAGTGAGATATGTTTGTGAGAATGTGCTGTAACAACGGAATGCTTTAAGTAGCCACAGCAACTACATATAGGGAACTCATTATTACCCCTCCCCCAAAATTGTAGAATGTGTTGGGCTGGAAGGGACTTGTAAAGATCATTTAGTCCAATGCCCTGCAGTGAGCAGGGACATCTTTAAGTAGATTAGGCTGCTCAGAGCCCTATGAAGCCTGACTTTGAATGTCTCCATAATCAAACAAAAACATACAATTCAATGTGGTCTGAGCTTCTCAGCTGCATCATGCAATAAAATAATTTCTCCTGCAAGACTGTATCTCACCCATATTTTCTTTGACACATACCAACTTGCATTCGCTTCACTGAGCACTTCTGAGGTAACCCAATCCCATTGGAGGCTTCACAGAAATACTCTCCAGTGTCATTCTTTGTAACGGTGTTAAAAAGCTGTTAAAGAAAAAGTCCAAAACCATTACCAGAATGGAAAAATACTTAATATTTCCTGTAGGATAGAAATGTTAACATGTTGACAATTTTGGGATTCTGAGAAGGTCCAGACTGACCTTATAATTCACCTGCCTAGTCACATTTCCTAGTCCTTAATTTCAGCTTCTGGTCTAAGAGGGTCTTTTAGCTGGACATTTAACTAGATGGAGTGTATCTACAACAATATTCTTTTTCAGTGAATTAGTACTTTCCACTAAAATGCATTTTCTTTTAATTTCAAAACCCTGAGATCATGCAATTGTTAATTTTACCAAAACAACAATAAAAATGTCAAAACAAAATCACATACTACAAAAAAATAATTTCCCACAGAAAGTTTGTGGGTTTGGCCTGCCCTAGAAAGGCTGCTTCCTCTTATTCCAACACAAAAATGCTAAACTACACTAATTCTCAAATATTGCTACTGTAAAAGTTAAAATAAGGAGGCAAGAGATGGACAGTGACTGGCCTCATGTCAACTCCAGTGTTTCTCTGTATATTTTTTTAAATCATCACACTTGTTAACTTTTTTCCCTTTAATATACACCATACTTTAAAACTAAGATTTTCAGAAGTGATGAGTAATTCTGAGTAGTCCACTTAATCTCCATAGCATGCCAAAAGATTCACAGCAAATCTCGATGCTTAGTCACATTTCAGTTTCCATGTTTGATCATGCACAAGAGTAGGGTGTTCCTAAAGCAACTTTTTGTTTATGAAAAATCTCAGCCAACAATGCATCACAAGTATTATATATCAATTTGTTTAGAAGGATCAGCTAGTAGGAGAGGGATGAGAAAGAGACAGCCAGTTCTGAGAAAAAGAAAAAAACCAAACCAACAAAAAACCAAAAGAAAAACACACAACAAACTATGACTAAACCAAAAAAAACTAACTAAGCTTACAGCCCCAACTCATTCTCACTGACTTCACAAGTACTGGACTGGAACTTGTAAGTGCCACTGGACTGCACAGGCTTTGGACTGCCCTTAGAGCAGTGCTCCTACCGAGGTATGTGAAATTGCTGCTTCCGATTTTAAGGTGCTATCAAATGTAATTCTGTTGACATACTGAAAGATGATTCTCACCTGGCACTAGTTAGCCAACTGAGGAGGTGAAATTCGTCATGTATTTTTCTAGATTCTGCTCATTTATCATTACTGCAGCCTTGCAACTCACCCAATTTGTCTGTATCGCTCACTGTCTATGGCTTGTCATTGTTCTGAGGCAGAAACCACCTTCTGCATTTGTTAGCACATGAATCAGCATGACGCTGATCTCTACCAACGACCTTGTGCGTTTTTGGATTAAGACCCCTACGCATTGTTGTACCAAATAGTAAATTTGGTCTTCTTGGTAGCTGGTTATGACAGAGTTGACTATTTCACTTACCAGAGTGCCGGACTTTTTATTCATGGTGTAAGTTATGTTTGCTGCTCTTGCACTGCCTGCTCCCGTCTTTTCCAACAAGGCAACACCGTTCTTGTACCACTGGTATTCAGACGGAGGGGATCCCTCGGTCTCCTTACAGCTCAGTTCCACCACTGTTCCCGTCATTGCAGAGCTGGGTACTTCACATACTGGAGTGGTCGGAGCAACTGGACGAAGAAATTGCATTTGTTACACAGGCTTATCTGGACTGTCTAAATGACAACAGTTTCACAGCCAATGGGAAGGAGGTGAGCACTCATGTACATGCATAGAAACTACCATTTTACTGAAATTGAGTACTGGAGAAAGGGCTGAAGGCAGAGTCCTGCTACTAAAGAGAACAGTAAAATTTACAAGTTGCTAAAAACAGAAGGAAGAAGCTCCCAGCCTCCCCCAACACATGCTGTGTCATCCTGACTCCAATCCATACACTCTCATCCAACCCCAGAGGGTTTGTTTCACTACTCATAGATAAAGGAGGGATAACTCTGAGAAACTGTAGTGCAGCAATTCTACACTTCCCTGCCCCAGTATTTAAAAACTGAAGTGAGAAGAGGAAAATATTTTTTTTTTGGTATTAAAATAAGTCAGCTGGTTTTGGAAAAATGATTGTCAGGAAGAATTACCAGAACTGGCCATCACCACGGCTATTGTGTAAATCCCAGCAATTTAGTAGCAATTGGCTACTAAATTTTAGTTTAAATTAAAAACAAACATTCCCCAAACAGATGGAGGAGAATAGATCATTCCTTCTGCCATGAAGATGAATGTCTGTTTACAATTTTTATTATGTGAATAGGAAAAGAATGGGGTTTTTGTTTGTTTTCGGCAACTTGAAGCTATATACAGGAAAACTAAGGATGAAGAGGCATGCGTGGAATATTAAAAGCACAACTGACACCTTAACAAATATTCATAGTTTTTTGTTTGCTGGTTTTAAAATAAGAAGCAAAAATAAAGAAAAACAAGTGAAATACTAACTAATGCCAGGGAACCTGATGGAGCAGATCATCCTGAGATCCATTATGCAGCACATGTAGGACAACCAGGTGATCAGGCCCAGTCAGCATGGTTTTATGAAGGGCAGGCCCTTAACAAACCTGATCTCCTTCTACGACAGGGTGACCCACTTGTTGGATGAAGGAAAGGCTGTGGATGTTGTCTACCTTGACTTTAGTAAGGTAATGTGTTGCCCACAGCATTCATCTAGAGAAATTGACTGCTCTTGGCTTGGATGGGCATACGCTTTGCTGGGTAAAAAAACTGGTTGAATGGCTGAGTGCAAAGAGTTAAATCCAGCTGGCAGCTGGTCACGAGTGGTGACCCCCAGGACTCAGTGCCGGGGCCACTCCTGTTTAACATTTTCCTCAAT
>NW_009712928.1:0-7957 GCF_000703405.1 Apaloderma vittatum | reverse complement strand
GCGGAGGAGGTCACTCTGCGTTGGAGGAAGAGAGCTGAGCTGGGAGCACGCGACCCGTGTCCCGCCGCTTGCTCTCCAGGCCAAGGAACACAGCCCGGCCCCCTGCGCTGCCTGGGCAGAGGGTCTGCAGGAGCCAAGAGACTGCTCTAAGCTGCCCTGGGAGCGCAGCCTCAGCTGCTCGGCCATCAACCGTGAGGCTGGTTTTGCCATGTTGATGTGAACACTGAAACTATTCTGGTTTAAAATCTTATTTTCTGGCACTCTATTTTATCAAAGACCATCTGGTCACAAAGTTTTAAAGCAACATTATTTTATGTCATGGATTTTATTTGCTTATTATGCTCTTTGAGAAGCATAAACACTAATAATCTTTTTCCATTATAGCTGATTTTTTTTTACAGCCCGATTTCTAGAGAAAATAAGGCTTATACAATGGCAATGTCCACAACCGTCTGTGTGTCTGTAAGCCCTCTCTCCGGTAAATGCAGAACCCACCAACCAACACCAGTTTAATTTCACAGAGGGAGAGAAACGTCAAACATATTGAGCCCCTACAAGCTTTCTGAAAAATCAAAAGCTGTGTAGGTGAGACAGACCCTTAGAGCACGCAGGTGAAATAATATGTGAAAAACGGCCACAGCCTGGTCCTTACCCCACATCCACTCTGGCTGCACACAGACACAGTCCCCCTTGTCCCCTTTAGCAGCCCACCTCTGACAAAAAGGTCAGCTCCTTGGCAGACAGGGTGGCGGATGGACACCCATGTGCTCTGCTCCCAGCTCAGCCAGCAGCACACCCCGCCTGGGCACGTGGAGCACCAGGAGGGAGAGCAAACAAGAGGTGGAGGCTCCGACTGGAGGGGGGATACTTGAAACACTGTGGGCAGAGTCCAGAGGTACTCCAGGAGACAAGAGGGCTGGAAGGCACAAAGGAATACGACTCTGTGGGAAACCAGACCTTATCAGCTCTGCTGGTGAAGAAACAACATAAAACCAACTGGATTATTTTAGTCTGCACTCGTAATTATCTTATTAAGAAGAATCCTCATGTATGACGCTTGCAATACGACAACAAAACAACTCAGAAATAAGAGTTTGAAAAAAAATGCTAAGCACACCATCCATGTAAATGGTTAACATCTTTCCCCCCTGAGCACTACCGTGGATCAAAACTCCTACAGAGTCATACCTAAAACACTGAACTGGGGGAAAAAAACCTCTATCCTCTGTCATCCTTCCAGTATGATAGATGTTATAAATCAGAAGTTAGTTTTTTAAACTCTTTGAACACAGAGCTTAAACCAAGTGCACCGAGAATAGTTTGAAGAACCATCTATTGCAAACCAAGTTAACTGAGCAGACTTTTGCAGCAGCAGCCACGGTGTGTCCAGCTAGCCACAGAGAACAGAGCAGAGCTCAGCTGTGAGACTCAAGTAACAGGTGAAAAAGAATCCATCAGATATTCAGAAAACTCTGCACAGATCTTACAGGATTTGCTTCTGTCTCTGATAGTTGACTGAAGGCTTTTAACGTCCTTTTACAGCCTCATCACATCACATTTGTCCTTTCTTCTTTCAACTGCTGTGTACTTCCCACTCCTTTCACAAGGAGCTTAACACAAACAAAAACTTTTGAAGTGGCTCGGCATCTTCTGCCCTCTCATAAGGCAAGACACTGCTTGACATAAATCTGCACCAGTGTTTTTAGTTTGGACCTAGTGCGATCTTTTCAAACAACTCCTCCCATCCCATTTACAGTGCTTCGGTTCCTGTGACAAGGCAGCCTCAGAGCTCTGAGCCCTTGGACTGAAACTAAACTGGGAGACATGCTTCAACCAGTAACGGCAACGGGACCAGACCCAGTTAGAACCTCTCGAACTGCAGACAACATGGACATCAAGTCCTCAGCACCAGCCTGACGCTACAGGTCTGTTCCTATTGCACCACACTACTTGACAATACAGATGAAGGCTGAACACACTTCGAGTAAGCTGATGTAACCCGAGTGGGTTTATCAGCATAGTTATTTTAGTTTAAAAATAAAACTAAACCATGAAACAAAATGGCCCTCTACCCTAGCAATGACGACAAAATATCAGTTATCTGCAAATGCCAGCACAAAGCCTTTCAAATGCCCAGCAAATGGCACATTAACAGCTACACATACTCCTCTAACTTTACAATACTTAAGCTAAAAGGGAAACAAAAAAACATAAAGAGGTGAAAGAGCAAAGAGCATCTTCTCGAAACAACTTTTGAACTTCGAAGACACAGACCACTGATGATAAATGTTTATTTTCTGATCTTAAACTGTTCTGTGGTTTGGAACTCTATTATGTTAATTGACTTGGAATATTTTTTATATTAACTATGAATCTTTGAAATTGAACATTATCAAACATTTTCAAGGTATACAATAAACTAATCTACTATCAAAAATAACTATACCCAAATAAGTCCAACAAGATAATCAAGCATAACAATTAAGCATTACACCACCTGAAACTGCATCTATACAGCCCACTTTTTCCAGTGAGCTTTTAAAGCCTTTTCTCATAAGAGTGCTAGCCAGCCTTCTAGGCCCTGAGCAACACAAAACTAAGGAACTCTAAATCCAGATCTTACAATTGTTTAAGAATATCACTTTAGCTACACCGAAGTCTTCAAAAGTGTCTTCCAAATCCAAGAACATAAATGATCAGAAATCCACTAGCGTTTTTGTTTTCTTCTTTGACATTCGTAAGTTCTGCCTTGATAAGCAAAATAAACCAGCTTGTCCAAGTATATTTACACTGGTTTAATTACAACTGCTTGGTCTCGACAAGAGCTGAAGGTGTCATATAAGTACCTTCAACCTCCCCATAGGTATTTCTGCTGTTTATAAATTACCTCCTTTACTTCTTGTATATTTCCCCCCTCCCTAAAAAGGAACGTTAAAACTTCAGGTCATGCTTTTCTTTGGCAAACACAGAAACATAAGGTTGCCCATGTAACTACTACCAATAAGGCTTCTCTTATGCTTTTATTTCTTAACTTTCGACAGCCAACACTCTTCATCTCTCAGACACACACCGCAGACAACAGCCACAGGACCACGGTGCAAGCAGCGTGTCACAGTCACCCACATTTTCAAAAGAGAAGGAGCTCAGCCCTCACCTACAGGATTTATCCCCCTCCCAGGTGACAGATTTGAATCAGGTGACCAGGCACCACCTGACAGCCCAAAGGCATTAATTCATACAAAAGGAAGCCTGCTGCAGCTAAATGAGCTCCCTCAGGAGAGTAAAAGGAGTGAAGTTCTGGGAAGGGGAGAAAAGAGAAGCAACTCAGTGTTACCTGACATGAAAAGAGTACTGAAAAACTAAGCAAGGCCAAAGGAGACTATAGAACCCGGCTGTTACCTCGAGTCAGCCCGCTCCTTCCTGAAATAGCGAATGCTTCAAGAACACCCACCATGAGATGTAAACTACAGGAGAGTGAGCCTGGAGGAAACTCCAACGGATGAAGGAAAATCCTACCACGAGGGGTAAGAAAACAATATACCTGTATCAGACTTTTTGCTCCTTCCACCTGCCATACACGAAGCAGAAGCTCTGTGTAGACTGAGGAAATCTACATTAGCCTGTGTCTCAATCATAAGATTCACCTGTACAATGCCACCTGTTAGAAATGTGACAGGAAGGCAGAGATTATATTTTTCTGTTGCCAAATGCATGAGTGTAACAAGCCTCCTAGTAAGTGCAAATGCAACTTGTGCTGGCAGAAGACCCCTCAGAGCAGGGGCTTTTTCACGAACCAGGCTGGTATCGCTGTGCCAGTGAAGTCCTTGTGGTATAGTCTAATCCTCAGATTGAATTACCTACCTTCCTCTAATTAGCACCTCCTAAAATACAGGGTGAATCAAAGCAGTCATGTTTTAGAATGGCCTAAAGTAAACTGAGATATGATTTAGCACAGCTAAAGCTAAATTGCTTAGAACAACTGCTCTGATTTGATCACGGTTCCTCTTAATTTATTAACTGAAATTAGCTGTTCCTAAACACAGCCTCAATAAGGACGGGTTCCGTTTCCTTCCTATGAGGCTTCGATGATGCTACCATGCCCTAGAGTAGCACCTTCCTAGTCTGACTCTGCTGATAATGATACTCCTGCTGTGTTTCCACTGCATGTGTTTATATAAATAAAATAATTTATTTATAGGTAAATTCTAACCCAAATGGTTTAGAGTATTAATTTTTTTCTCCTACTTACACTTGGCGTGTTGGCAATGAACAGCAGTGTACATTTTTTAGCATTGTGCTACTTCAGGTAAGCATGCATAGCTTATTTTCCAGATGCCGTGGAGTTAACGGCTTTTTCCAGTTAAACTCATTTTTGTGACAATGTTATACCTGAAGTTAGACTACTACAATAAATACTATGGATTTGAAACTGAAAATGTTTTACTACTTCTAACTGGATTCCTCACCCAACAGAAAGAAATTTTGAATTCAGGCAGGAGTTTGGACTGTTTGGGATAACTCCACTTCCATCACCTCTTTTACAAGCAACTCCTGTGTCCCCATCACTTAGGGGGCAGAGGATCCTCCTCAGAGCCAACACAGCAGACAGGCGGCTCCCTAAAGGGTGGCTTTGGGGTTATTTTTAGCGAGACACACAGAAATCTGAGTGATGGGGCTGGACTCCCATAAAACTTACCCCACAGGGAGCTATATTTTTCTGTGTCACAATACAGCAGAGATCAATGCGGCTGCTGAGTTAATGCCGTCCACCATGGCTGCACGTTTCCTTCCCCTTGGCTTGGCCACTGGTCTCAGCGTTACCATAAATACCAACCCATCAGATAGGGAAACTGAGGCAACAAAGGACGTATGTCAGAACACACACCTGACAGCCTTGGCAAAGGTGAAAATACACTTCAGGCTGGTACTCAACTCGTTATTTTCTTCTACCAGACCGTCCTGACAAGTGTTTTCCTTGGATCACGCGGTACAATGAAAGAACATCTTATTTTCTGTAGTTAAGAGGACTTTAATCAAAGTAATTACTGCAACTGATCTGATTGGGAAGTAATCTATTTAGAAAAAGTTAAGACTGCCAACTGGGAAGCTACTATTCCACCTCTGAACCTGATTGCTTTAGATGTGGATGATTTCACGCTTAATTTATCGAGTGCTATTGAAAACGTCTTCACCTGTGGATGTAAAATATTTATTTTTCTAAAATGCTAAATAATGGCCATCTAGGCAACTCATCGTGTAAACACCATGTTATACTGGCTTTTTGAGTATCTTGGTGTATGCGAGTTTGTCCTCCAAGCAATCAGAAGAGGTAGACTGCGCTGCACAAAACACAGCACTTCAGCCAACAAACCCGTGTTTCGAGTGCTCTGCAGGACCTGTCGCTGCGAAAAGCCCAGCCTGAGACAGCCGCTCTTTTTAAACAAGCCCATAAAGAGCTTACTGGTCCCTTACAGGATCAGAGCGGCACGATGCCATCTAAATAGGCTGCCCCCTAAAAAACTGCAATCCATTATGAATTTGATTAATCAACCAGGCACTTGCGGTGCATAGTTGCATTTTTTGAAGACTTAACTGGGATGTATAAACATCAAACAAACTTTTCACATACAACAGATAAAAAAAAAATAAAAATCTTCCATTTAAAATTTACAAGAGATTGGTGCCAACGCTTTAGTGGTAATACAAGCTACCAGTAAATGAAAGAAATTCATTCAGGCTTAGTGCTTTACTTTCTGCGCTAATAAGAGTAAGAACCATCACATCTGATCTACCCACAGTAATGAATTAAAGGCACTTGTCTGAGAGGAATGTCCTGAGAAAGTATGGAATAAGGATGCAGTCACAGGGGGAGAGTGTGTGTGTGTGTGTCAGGGGAGAAGACAATGGTCCTTAAATTGAGTATAATCCTAACAGTCCTATGCTGACGTTATCGTACGTTGGGCCTGCCTAGGGAGATCAGGCTGAAAACACATGGATAGGGAAGAACAGCGTTTCGATAGGGAAAAGCTGCAAACCCATCAACTGGAAAGGGCCCTTTCAGAGTTACACAATTATATGGGCCTCAGCCGTGATCTTGAAATTATCGTGATGACGTTCTGGAACTTCCAGTTACCCCTTCAAAAGAGTGAGAAGTCTCAAGCTTCTGTCAGAATCTACATAAGTCTAGAAATGCATATTGTTTTTAAATCTCTGCCAAATTCCAGTCCTACTTGATACATCCTGCTTTTACAGACTCGAAGAATGGCTGAGGTTGGAAAGGAACTCTGGAGGTCATCTTGTCCAAACCCCCCTTCTCAAGCTTTTCTTGCAAGCTCTTGCCAAAATAGTTAAGTTTGACTTTCAGTATTGGTTCTTACAAAAACATGCAAGTACTCCAAGTTAGTACTCCACTTAAACCCATGAAAAAGTTTCTTCCATACACATGGAATATTTACATAGAAAAGTGTCAGAAGAGAAAACGTGATTCTTAATCTTCTGCAAATACCATTTTTGTTGGTGTCAACCTCAGTAGCGTTACAAGTGATCAAAGAAAATAAAAGCCAATACAGCGTGGAAAAACTTTGTAAGATGAAGACTAAGCTTCCTTTTGAATGCAGTAAACTTTTTTTTTAAAACTGCTTAATGCTATTCAGCCTGTGACAGTGTCACATCAGTGTGCTGGGGAATCAAAACAGTGGAAGGAAGTTATCAACACTTGCGGTGGACGTTTGAAGATGGAAAATTACCTTTAAACTATGAAAATGCATGTACAGCTCCAGCATATGTGGAATGTTTACATCTCTAGAAAAATGATTTAACCATACCATCAAGTCTCTGGGACAGACTCACAAAAGAAGGGGTTTTTTTAATGAAAGAACTTTCTCAGATGAAACAGGAACGTCAGCTTTAGCGCATACTCCACTGACTGGAACAAGATCAAGTCTTAACTAAGTTCCACACAATGTTTTCAGGGGAAAAGTAGAGAATGTTTTATGGAATTTAAGTCTGGATTTGGCTTGCATCCTAGAACATATATCTTGTTATGAAAACTGCTGAAACACTTTCAAGTGGGCAAGCCACAAGTGTCCTTGGAGCTATCCAGTCAACTGGAAGTCACACAAGCAAAACCTCCTAAAGCAGAAAAGCCTGAAACTGAAAGGGGGGTAGTGGTGGTGAGGGAGGGGCAAATAATCTTGGAATCATATCTGTTATATAGAACTGTTCGCTTGTGCCTACAGCATGAAGTAGTTACAACTTGTTTTCTGCTATTGTCACAGATCCAATACGTTACTCTGGCTAAATCATAATCTCTTCCTGCCTCGGTTCATCCATGTGTAAACCTCGTTTGCTAACTCTTACCTTAATGTGTCATGGGGCTTAATTAATAACACTTAGGTCTTTTAAGCCCTCTACAAACATTAACTACTTCTTGTAACAACTCTCTGAGGTATTATTATCCCCATTTTACTGATGGAGAAATGGCAAAAGAAGTTGTGACTTGCCCAAGGCAACAGAGTAATAGTTATACTTAGAGATCCTCTTCACGGACTCCTGTACTGTAACAGGGGAAAACTTATCAAGAAAGGCAAAGTCAATAATTACAACCTCAAAATTGCTTTTAAAAGCACACCGTAAGCACCTGGAAGACTACGAAAAACCCCCACCAGAAACAAAAGCTTGGGATCAGAAGAAGCACAACAATCATCGCGGAGAAAGAAATACCCTCGGCAGACCCGGGCTAGAACTCACCGAAACGGTCACAAAGACACGGTAAGACCTGTCCTCTCGCGTGCTCCCGAGTGCCATAAAACTGAGCAACAGGCTCGCACGGTGCTCTTCACTAACACAGGAGCGAGCAGATAATCGATGCGATCAACATGCTAATACCTCACGCCGCGTTCCCAGTATTGACAGGGAACGGCAGTAATGGCTGGGGACGGCGGTGATCCCGCACGTT
>NW_009712927.1:0-25328 GCF_000703405.1 Apaloderma vittatum | reverse complement strand
AGACCTCTTCATGGAAACACAACCAAACATCTATTTGATCAGATTACATCAAATGGAGAAGTATCAGTCATTCAAAAGGATGTCATGCAAAGGATACCTTTGAAATTTTCCACCCAGCACTCCTTATTGATGAGTCTGGATACCTGATGCACATCACATTTAGATAGTTCTAACTGGTACCTCATGAGGCAAGATACAGTTTTTGGCACAGTTCTAACAGCCAGGTCAAAGAAGAGGTCCTGAATGCAGACTGGGCTGATGAAGAGAGCTGTGCAAGGCTTCTTCATCTGCAGCTTTATGAATGCTAAGAACTCAGCCTGCCAAGCCTGCTGGGCCTTTCAACACTGTTGCCATAAAGGTATCAGCAAGCTCTTTTGTGAGGCTTGTAGTTTTTGGCAGAGTGTAAATGAGCACAAATCTTGTGTTAGCTTTGGCTCAGGGTTCACTTGCAAATGAATACATTTTTATCAGTCTTGCTTTACCTGAAGCACTGTTTCTGGACAAAAGATTTAAAATGATGATAAACAGAGTGCCAGCTGTAATCTGCTAATTAACCCAGTGTGTCAAGAAGTTATGTCATTGTATAGTACAGGGATTTAATTCTTTTCAGGAGAAGTTGATTTTTATTTGTTGTTTTACAGCAGCGCACAGAACTCATGGCCAGTCTCACACCTAGGTTCAGCCATAAACATGCATGTATTTGTAGAATTGGGGACAAAATTTAGTGAATGCATTCAACAGCTGGAACAGCGATGACAAGCAGAAAACAGCAATTCTACAAACCAGCCCCACCAGTAACGTGTGTGCACTGAATATTTCATTAGTTGGTAGATAAAAATGGTACCAGTAACAACTGCTGTTTATCTGCCTGATAAGTTACTGCCAACCAAAAGCAGTAAGTAGGGTTTCGGTTTTTCCTGTAAACGGCTCTTGAAGGCCTCTTCAAGGTAGCTGACACTGAGCAGATAAGCATGACAGGAACAGAATGTGGTTTAAATCCAAGCAAAGTGGAGAGATGCCACAGGATTTTGATGGTGTTGAATGAGTCTTCTCGTAAACAGCCTTCTTAACACAGCAGCTACTACGCAGCATGGGTAGGAGCTCTTGTTTTCCTCTTGTGGACAAATTCAAGAACCCCTAGACTCTACTCCTTCTTTCCAATGAATCTAAAAAAGGCAATTGCTGCGTAGCCCACTGATCATTCTGGTTCTTCATGTCTCATAATTACACTATTATCACCCATAAGGAACTCATTAATGTGGAAGAGGTTTTGAAACCAAAGCCTCTCTTTTCAGAGCCCTGATCTAGGAATGCATTAAGGGTATATGCCAGCTCGAGAGTCAGATTCATTTTGGTTCTGGGAATCAAACCGCAGTCTCTGAAAAAATAATGGAATTCGCGGCTTGCTCCAGAAAGTTAAGCAACAGCCTCAGCTTTTTGCTAAAAGAAGGCGAATAAGGTTTGATGTAACATCAGAGGAGTTAATTCAGCTCTAATAACAATACTTGTTTTTGAACACTTTAGCCTTAATACAAACAATTTCTCACTTCATAATTTTCCTTCCTAGGGCCTTCTTTTGGAATATCTTGCAGGCAGATGTCCTACTTAACAGGAGACCCCTCGTACCCTGCCAATTTCCAGCTATGTTTCAGTATTTACTGATTGAGAACATTTCAGCCATTAGGCAAAGAATCCTCGCTGTCTGTGTGGCATGCCAGATGTCAGCTGCAACACGATCTGCAGAAACGCACACTGTCTTAAGGCTACCTGCACAGTTGTATGACTGGCTTAGTAATTTCTGCCTTATTTGAAACAGCACTTGTCCCTGTTTAGAAGCAGATCCTAGGAAATCATGAGCTGTATAGAAAGCAGCGTGTTATGTGCAGAGTTGCATGGCAGAGGAAAACTAGTTTACACTGCACCAGCAGGATTAGCATAAGCAATGTGGAGAATCAAATGCACCAGCAAAGATGGAATGATCTCAAGAGAAGGGACATTTCAGAATGTGGTTGGATTTGTCTTTCAAGTTTGAGAGGGTTTGTTACAAAAACGTTTGCTCCCCATCACTGTAGATGTAGATTCAAGAAGTAGCCAGCTACTCTGACCTTTATAAGCAGCCAGGAAATATTATAAGCCTAAATCATTCCAGTTTGTTCTAGGATCTTAAAACTGCCGTTCTGATAAGGGCTGGTAGCTAAGTGGGTGGGGTAAAAAGAACACCATTTGGTATCCTTTAAAAAGAAGCAGGTTTAAAAACAAAGTTAAAAAATACTGGGGGAAAAAAAAAAGTGACAAAAATGGCTAGGTTTCCTGAAAGGAACTTGCACTGGAATTCGTGTCCTGTTTACAATATCTGCTGTGAAGTTCAACTTCTATAGATTCCCGTGATGTAGCTGTACATGGCTGAAACAAAGCTAGCTCTGTGTGCCTGTCCATGCATAGTGCTGGAAAGAAGAACACAAGCTGTAAATTAAGTTGTTTTATGAACAGGTTTTGTGATTATACTTAAAATTCTAGTGAATCATCTGGCCTCTGTTCAAATTTGTGCAAATCTGAGATAAGTTGGTTAAAAAAATATTGTAAAATCCTAGGAAGTCAAAGGCACTAAAGTGGCCATAAAAAAATTGTTAGAGGAGTAAAACTAGATGTTGAAAAACAGACTCCCTAGATATGTTGGATAAGAGCCTACAAAAGCCTTCAAAAGAATTTTCTTCAAAACACTATGAAAGTTAACAGGAAACGCTCTATAGGAGACTTCATGATAATTATAAAGATGTTGTTTGGCACTTTCTGAATAATGTGTTCCTTTGTTTAAAGAAAATGATACTGACAGTTCACAATAGCCCCAAAATAAATGATCGGGCAACAATAAATGTATGCTAAGGAGTGAGTTCAGATGAGTAATATTTTATGTTAAACAGTGGTTTAGCAGTAGACTAACAAAACTAACCCTGGAGATGAGAATTAGTTCCATAGGTTTTGTTGGATGAAGTATGACAGCACATTTGATTGACCCTAATGCAGCCAAGCATAAACACAGGTAAGAAAAGCCATCTGCCCCCTTTTCTTCTGGAGTCTCCATTCTCTATCTGATCGTCAACGGATGTCTTAAGGCTTTGTTACGTATTATTTGATGGGTGGTCGTTTACCTTGTGGCTCTTTCAGTTGCATCAGCATAGTTCTCTTCCCTTTCCTCCTCCCCAGATCAGTACTGATCAATCAGACTCACCAGAGGTCTGTAGTTCTGTATCTGTTTCCTTTCCAATTTCACTGTTTTCCTTTCCTTTTTAATTTTTTATTTTATTTTATTTTATTTTATTTTATTTTTTAAATGTTCAGTGATGAGCATAGGGTTTCTAACTTGGGTTTTTGGTTTCCTACCTTGTGATGTGAAGGTTCTTGTGCATTGACTCCTTGAGGTGTATTTCAGCCAGCATTTAGCTACTGGGAATCGAAAGCATCATCTCAAGTAAACCCTCCTTGTACCTGCAGTGACACCCTTTTCAGAGTCTCCCACATGGCACCGGAGACAGGAGCAGATCACCACAAGCATCTTTCCTGTGTAGCTCTTTCCTCAGTGTTTCCTTTCAGAGGCTCTGTTCCTCTTCTAGTTCTGTCATTTTGCTGGCAAAGCAAAACGTTCGCTATAGGGCTGCCAAAAAAGCTGCTGTCTTCCCAACAGAAGCTACGTAGGGACCTTTAGAAGGAAGCACGATCTCCTGTTAACCCAAATTCTACTTTGAAAATCCACAGAGAGGAGAAATCCTTCCAGCTCTGTCTGATCTGCTGTGATCTGTGAGCAGGTTCGTCTTCTCCAGGTCCTGTGACTGCAGTTCCAATGTAACTTTGCTCTGAAGAAACCTACCCAAGTATGGGTCCTTAGTATCCAGAAACTGAAGAAGTGCCTCATGCTCCTTCTGTATGATGCATTGTCATTTAGTGCAATTGATTGCATATTCGTTACAGGATAATAAAGGGATCTTTATGTTTTCCTCCCACTGAGGCCAGCGACAAGTGTCATGCTACTGTTCACATGTTTTTAGGCAAACTCCTGTAGTTCTACTGTTTCCTTCCCATATTTTCTTCCATGGGGACTTTCTCTCTTTCAGTTTCTAAACTTTAGATCTGTTTCTGAGCCTGCATGTCTTGCAAGTGACTGACAAAATTGACAAAAATGCAGGGGAACTGCTGATTCTGTCATAGGGTTACATAATTTAGTATTTGAGATGGTGACCTACCTCTTAGAGCTTGCTAATTCCCTTCTCGTCATGCCATTTAATTGTTACCATGATTTATGGGATATTTTCACTAACCCATCCATGTTATTGGTAGGAATTTGGTTTCTGAGATTTCTGTTTTTCCGAAACCCAGAGGTATGCGCAAAGGCAGTACTTCTATTCTTTCTAGAAATCTGGGAGAGATTCTGAGCTGAATGCTTGATGCACAGCACTTTCTGCTTGCTGAATTTAACTGGCTGGTTTGAGACTCAATCCCCTTTCACCCTCCAAGCCATCCTGAAGAAGACTTAGCGGTCTGCAGGACTGCATTTTTACTCCAGAAATTGTTTTTTTATTTGTTCGTTTGTGCATTTTTCTGTACTGATTTTTTTATCTGACGGTGCAAGGAACAGTTTCCAACCCTGTCTTTCTTTAGTTTCCTCTCACTTCTCTTCAGTCCTAACATTGTTAAATATTTTTGCAACCAGAAGGTATTTTTGGAGTGAATATACTGCCATGACTCTCTGTTTTCAATGGCAGTGCTCAGTTCTGGCTGCCATGAGCAGACACAAGATGCCATGTTAAACTGCAAGTTGATTTTTTAAAAATCTGATTATATAATATTGTACCATTCCTTTTGGTTGAAATTCCAGGAAAGTAGCAATAGGGATTTTGTATTGCCTACTCTAAACAGTAAGCATGTTTTAAATTCAGTTGAAGACTAAAAAAGCTATGTTAATACAATAATAATGTTCAAATTTTAAAGCTGTTTGGCAAGGAGGGGTACTGAAAAAATATCAGCTTCACCCTTTGACAGCACTGGCAATCATCCTTTAAAATCTGCTATAATACTATAATTACCTCAAATATTTGGTTTAAACACTTTTAAGCTAACCAGCCATGCCAGCTGTAGGCAGGATCTCAGTTAAGAGTTGATTTTGGTTCGCAGTCAGGTCAGAGAGCATCCATGACTTACTACCTGCATATGTTTAAATTCCCCAGACACCAGATTGAGACCACAAAATGGAGGAAAGTAAGGCTAATTTGTTGACTGTCATGAAGAAAGATGATTTCTGGAACAGAATCATAGAAACCACATCCTAATACTAACATACTAGGAGAGCTGTTTGCCAACATAATTTGTGTGAACTGAGTATTAGGTAACACAGAAGGACAGAGGACAAAGGGAGAAATAAGAAATGGCGCCATCCCCGTGCCCCCAAACCGAGAGGAAGCCATGCCAATGGAAAGCTTCCACGTTCCCAAGAAAACGACCGCTTGCTGAAGCCTGGCTCCTGGTTCCTCGGTTGCTGCTAAGACCATTGCAGCTACCTGGGGACTTCTCAGATCTTGCCACACTGCCATGATCTTTACACACAATAGCTTTTGCACTGATTTTTGAATTAAACGTTGTTAGAGGCTTGATCAAAACTACATCCTTTTGCAGTCTGTGGTATTGTTCTGATGCCTCAGGTCTAAACACTTGAATTTGAACAATCCATTACCACTTTTTTTCAATAAGAAAACAAATTAAGGAGTGAGAGTAGAACAAGCGTAGAGTCTTAGAGCTTGATGCCTCCATCAAACTGCTTATAGGAAAACAATCTATTTTCCAGATTAATCCCCGAGGTTATAACTTCTGACTCTAGAAGGTATCCAGAAAACAAACCCAGATCCTATGAACAACGTACACGTTTGCTGAGCAGGGCAAGAAATGCTAAAGATTAAAGCCAGTAAAAGGCCTGTAATCCGATTTTAGTTGATTAAAGGTAAGAAGATGACTCTTCCTTCAAGTGAAGGTTCTTATCTCCTATTGAATTTGGATATTTGAAGATGAAACAGCTGTCTAGAAGAACAGAGTGATATTTTATCAGAAGGAACTTTGGAACATCACATTTTTGCCTTGAGGTCAAGAGCTATGATCAAAATCAGTTCTAAGCAGCAACAACAGGATTTTATGTGTAATACTAGTGAAACTCCAAATCTGTACAAAATTGTATTTATAACTTTAAAGGAAAAAAGCCTGCAAGTTGGGAAAAAAGCCCAAAACTATCCTGGGGAAGAGACTAGCAATTGCATAAAATAGTAGCTATGTAAGCCCAAAACAATAATTTTTTACTTTCCAAGGTCACCTATGTAAATTATACAGATTCCTAGAAAAAAACAGAGCCAGCCTAGAAAGGCTGGGAAATGACAAAATCTATCTACATAAACTCTTGTGTCAGATAATTTGATTAAAGCATTGTCAAGATTTTTGAACAATCTAAACTGGTGTTTAAGAGGCTGATTTGATTTTTTAAAAAAATCCTCTTTGAATTGTAGTACTGCTCAAAAACTGCATCACCCAGTCACTCACTCACAGACAGAAAATAAAGTTCCAGATTCTAACTAAAGTGAACAGTTGTAAAAATGAGTCTTTATGCACAAAGATAAAAGCTAAGGCACATATCATATCTCCTTATCAGTGTTATCTCCTTTTTTCCTGGTTAGAATTTCCCTAGTCTTCCACGAGACCTTTAAAATTAACTTTAAACTATTGATTTTTTTTGAATGGTTTCTGCCTTTGCCAAGCAAAACAACACAAAACAAACCCCATATTGCAGACAGATGATCTTTTCACACTGACCTGCTGCTGTGTGTGACATCGGACACTTGAGTGACACCTGCTGCGACCACCTTACCAAGCTGATATTAATCTGTGCTGCCAGCATGTTCCTTCTTCCTATTGCCACAGCAAAATACTTTTGAATAATTCAAACCAAAAGAAAAAACATCAATGAAAACCATCTTCTGTGTTTCTATTTTTTGATGCAATGGAAAGATACCTCTTTGCAGGGAGATCTGTCAGCTGCTAATATTTCTAATAAAAGTAGGGATATAGAGAGACTGCTCCTGCAGATCTCATGATTAAAGTCTAGATGTTCGTCAGAGAGAACTGAAATGTACCTTTGCCTTACAATGAATTTTATAAGTGTCTGTTGAGAGAGGAGTCATGTTGTGGAGTGAGAAGGTTCTACTGTGTTAAATGTTCATCAACAACAGAGTATTCATCCTTTGTTGAACCACTTTCTGTATTTCTTAAAAAAAAAAAGCCATGGAACATTGGATGAGAGTTTTTAGAGGATTATCTACGCTCAGCGTGGTTTATTTAAGACTGAGAATGCTGATCTTGTATAATTCCAGGTAAAATAATAGATGTTCAGAGGCCTGGATTATTGCTACACTTCACAGAAGATATGCAAAAAATGTTATCCAGGTGTTTAGTTAGGCAAGGAAGTAACTGAAACCAGACTTACTATAAGTATACAAAAGTGGATTTTAAATAGATACGGCAGCTGCCTTTGAATTTTTTTTACAATCTGACATGTCACTGTTTCTAGGAGCAGAATGGCAACAATTTTGAAATGCTAGAATTTTCTTCTTTTTTTATTGTTGTGTCATGAAAATAAGGTTTATAATGTCATCTGATGCTCCATTGCAAACTGTCGGAAGTCAACTAAAGCTACTGAGTAAAATGTACCTCCTTTGTAATAGAGTAGGAAAAACTTCCCGTGAGAAGCAGTCTAATAATGACAGCTGAATTGCAGCTTGTGCCAGTGCTAATTACAGCAAGCGGTCCTCTGACTTAGACAAATTAATCTGAATATTGAAGTTGCTATGAAACTACATGTTGCAGTAGCAAAACATATTTACTGAGACTAAGGCAGGAAGGGATGGCAAAGAAACTGAGATCTGACTTGTTTTCCACTAAGGCATAATAAAAAAATCATTTAACTGGGTCTCCAGATGACTATAAAAAACAGTTAAAGCTACCTACAAAACTATTGTACTTGCCAGCAGCAATAATAATTTCTCCCTGAATGTGGGAAATAGACCTTGATGATGTGGTCTACTAGTGCCATCTATTGTGTACAGGGAAAAATACAGATATCAAATGTAAAGTTGCCCATTTTCTCCTTCAAATGTGAGAAATCCTCTTTCTGCATTATAGTGCCGATTATAAAACATAGCCAAAGCTTATAAAATCACCTCTGTTTTTTAATTAAATGCAGCAATTATTATAATTTATGGGTATTACGGCCACCTGCAGGACTCTACTCACTGTCAGTCTTCATCATGCCAATACTGCTTGTGTATGTATGTATGGACCATATGGGCACATGCACACAAGTGCAGTCAAGGCCAGGCCCAGCTATGATAATTTTAGTCAAAGCTACAGAAATCTTATAAATTAAAACCTATTGCAAGTTCATTACCTTATGTCAAGTTTCCCCAAATAAAGGGACATTAGCTCATCTTTGAAGGAAATCTTAATATCCAAGCACTGTGCTGCTTTTCACCATTTCTGCAGGGGGAACAGCGCCTCCAGCTCTTCTCTCAAGAGACAATATTTGAGGTGGATATTGTAAATCAGCAGGATCAGGTCACCAGCCTCAAACACTCTGAAGTCTCCAAGTGGACCCTCTAAAACCCAAAGGTTTGTGTTGATATTGAAACTAAGACTCTGTATGTTCAGAGCAGTTTAAAATACCAAGCTCTTGATACTCTTCATACTGAAATGTCCAAAACTGACTCTTATCATAATCCCTCTAGCTTTAAACTTTTTATCATAATCTCTCTGGCTTGAAACTTTTGCAACCAGTTTTGCCGCCAAATAATAAACCCCTTGCTATCAAGACCACTTTACTGCTGTCAAACTTACAGAGATATCTGCTGTTAGAGATAAGGCACTAGGCAAACAGAGCATATCAGAAAAGAAATATTAGAACACCTTACGAGACTAAACAAAGGTAAGGTGCAACATACAGCGAACACTGGCTGAGCACACATGGCAAAGAAGAGCAGTGTGAGTAACAGCACCCTAAGACAAAGTGGGCTTTAGGTATTTTGAGTTGACTGAGTTTCATCCTTACATGACTTGGAACTGTGGTAGTGATCACAATGGTAGTATTTCATCAGTCCATCAGGCTGCACAACCTAGAAAAATGACGCTTAGCGCTTTTGGAAGGGGTAGAGAAATGATTTAGCATGATCACTAAAAATAACACTAACCATCACATGATTTACTGTAGTTAGGCAAAAGAAGTTTCTCAATCACTCATGATGGGCTGACAAACAGCACATCACGCAGAGTAGATGGTGAAAATATTTCTGGAATAGCTCCCAAGAAGAAAGAGCCATTCCTTGTCACTGAGAAATGCAAAAACATAGAAGGGCCTGTTGCAAAGCAAGAGAAGTGTACTGTGGCATTATCCGTACTAGCCTATAGAGATCACTTAGTTGTAAAAATTTAATTAGTATTATTTAAAGAGTCATCCACAGCTAAAACAATACACCTTGCTAGAATATGTTCTTTTTTTTCTTTCTTTCAATTGCTTACAACTTGTCAACTCATGTACAACGGAAAAAATAATTGGGATCTTGACTGAAAAGCTGTCTGGAGCCAGAGAATAATCAAAATGTTTTCAATAGTTGGTCACTGCACAAATGAAAAGGTAACAATTCTTCATCTCCATCTGCATGTTGATGCATGTTCATGTTTTTGGCCTAACAAATTAAATAAAAGGCAACCTATGAGTGGCATTCTTTTGGTCATGAATGTAACTCATAAAAACGTATCATGGATTTCATTCAGTAGTTTTTCAGTACTTGAATTCACATGCTGATGGCAGCAAACAAAATTATTTGATTCAGCCATTTTGTCTGAAAAAAAAATTGGTTTTGTTTTTGCCCTTTAGGAGACTATACGCGCTGTAAAGGTTGGCAGGCTGGGTATGGTTCTTTTGAGGAGGACCGAGTACTAAGAGATTAACTAAGTGCAAACATCTTTCAGAAGGCCTGTATTGGGATAATGATATAATGTTTTCTTAGTGTTCTCTCACCTTGAAACTTGCAAAAATTATTGTGGTGAATTCCTGCCTAAATCAGAACAATACAATTAATTATTTTCCTGTTTAAGTGCATTTGGACTCAATGTAAAAACACACTAATATTAGTTAAGGCTCAACTTCAAGTTAAAATAATTTTTTATCCACTTAAAGGGTTTAGTGAATTGATGAGCCGAAATCTGATATCATTTGAAATAACAACTTCAAGCTCCTTAGACTTTAGTTTAAGGAAGCTACAAACAAAAAGCAATAAAAGAAAAATACACAATGCAGTAAGAAATATGGTCTTTCTTAACAAAATAGTAGGATGTCACTTTTTGTGGTCATTTTCTTGTATTTCTATCTTCACCTGAAGGAATGCGCGCTCCTTGCAGGTTATCTCATCAGCAAGACCTAAGTCTGGCATTAAGTCAGTACTAGATTTGATTTTTAACATGACTGTAACTACAAACCTCTGCAAGATAACCTGAATACTGTGGAAAGCAAATCTGACAGTGAAATTTTTTTCCTGTTTTTCTTTGGAAGAACCTATAAAGAAAACGTGGACTTTTTAAATTGTGAAACAGCTGAATTTAATACAGTTTAAAATACACATTAAAGGAAAATATCAACAGATGACTAGTCTTAAGCCATCACTCTCAAACACACATTTGCTTTGTCTCATGGAAAATTAGCAATCGGAAATCGTCAGTCTTTCTGTGTAAACCGATAGAATGCAGCAAACGTAATTTGCAGAGGACTTGATCGATAGCTAAGTGCACTAAATGGAGGTAGTGACTCAGTCCATGAAAGACCCTTTTGCCTCCAGACACTTGGAACATCTGACCTCTCAATTAGTTCTAAATCTTTCATTACAGAAGTAAGTTTGTAGCAGCAAATATGCCATATCTTCACTATAGAAGCTCTCCAGGATTATTTTTTCTTCATTGTATGTATATATATAGATATAGGTATTACATCTATATGTATGTATGTATAAAATACTCATATACATGTAACTGAACACCTGTAACTGAACTATTGGTGCCTCTTCTTGTTTTCCGTTCACTCCCTATAGATATAGGTATTACATCTATATGTATGTATGTATAAAATACTCATATACATGTAACTGAACACCTGAGAACTATTGGTGCCTCTTCTTGTTTTCCATTCACTCCCAATGACTTTTTGAAGGCCCTCTTCATTCCATCATTGTAGGTTAAAACACAGGCTGGAAACCTTCTGCTTCATATTAACCAAACGGCAGTAAGATTTCTCTTGAGTAGGTCCTACATAAATGTAAATTTACTTCCTATTCTCACTTCCCAACACTGCATAAAGGGGGAAGAAGGAGTCGAATTTGAGAGACAGATCGCAGTGATGATCAGAAAACATTTTTCAAGCAATATAAACTTCTCCTAGGATTTGTATTTGCATACAGCATGCAGTATCAGAAACACACAGCATTGTGTTGCTATGTACTAAATGAAAATTTATAGTCTTGAAACAAAGATGTTCACTTCTGCTCACACCTTCCTCCACAATTCTTGCAACTTGACAGAGAAGGTATCCAGCCTTAGTATTTGCTGTTGACTTTAGCCTTTCCTAACTAGTTGCAAAATGTATTTAATCAAGTTTAAAACTGATGTTACTAATCAGACTGTAACAAATGAAAAGGTATGGATACGTAAAAAAGGGAAGAGCTGAGGAGATCAAGTCTTCAAATGACTTTCAAGTGCTTCTACAGAGTGCTTCTATTACATTATTTTTAATATATCAAACAGTATAAAAATTACAAAAAATATTGCAAAAAGGTAGCAGGAACATTGCTGCGAGTTTTTAGTATGTCTTAGGGGATGCTGTTACAGATGTTGCAGAGTTAATGGCGTGGGTTCTTTATCCAAATTTATAAATCTCCACCCCTCTGCAACATATTCTACAAGTAAAGAGAGACTGAGAATACTCATATATATAAAATACACCTTTTTCCACTATCAGGAGTCTTCATGTATTTCTGTTGATATCCTTAAAGAAACTCTCTAAAAGAAAAATAAAACAAGATCAGTGTAAGATAAATTAATTTTACAGTTCTGTAATATAAAGTATAAGTAGACAATGCAAAATATATTTAAGGGAAATACATACTATGAGAAACTTTTTTTAAAAGGAGAAGGCTTAGAGAGTCTGATGGTTGTTTTTTTTTCCTGAATTAATAGTCTGGTTTTCTGTGATTACTGGTTAGGACAAAATGAGAATATAATCTAAAAAATCTGTCATTGTCAAGCTCTGACATTGGATTTCATGTTATTTTATAGCCTATAATTAAAAATAGCTGCATTTCTATTTAGTTTAATTCCATCACTTTTTCTTATTTATTATATTCACGATGCTGAACACTTTGGCATCTGTGTCTGAAGTAGACTACCAACTAATTCAGCTATTCTGAGGACTACAGCATTGTCTGAAAATATGTATCTCCAAAGGAAGAGTTTGACTTCTGATAAAGAGATACCATCATACTTGTAAACAGAAGAGAGTGATGGACTGGCAATAAACACCTCCTCCCCAAAATGGTAGATTTATTGATGCACTCACTCCTTAATGGTATTTCAGTATATTTGTTGCTTTTAGAAGCCAATCACATACCTTTAAGATAATGCATTCTTTAATTTTGAACAATAACAATTTTTTTAAAACAGTTTCATTCTACAGAGACTAGCATTTTTTTACTATTATTATTTTTTTTCTTAGTAAGGGAAAGCCCTACAGCCGTGGTCTATTCGGGACTATCATCAAAAGTAAACAGGTGTAGAAATGTTTGTTATGGCTTAGCAAAATATATATTAACTTTGAACACTTAGTTGAAAATTTATTTCTGTATATGCTTATGAAAGTTATGTACATATATATATTAACCCTTTCCATGCTGAGCAAATACATACATTAAGAAGCAAGTAAGTTAATTAAAAAGTTTCACATGATCTGATGTCAAACTTCGGGGTTTATGCCAGGGGACTTAGAGGGTTCTCACTATTTTTTCCTCCCTTCCCACCTCCATGAATTCTAGATATGGTTTCCAGCAACTAATCACAGCACCAACTGGTTCACATATGTGATCTTGATTATTAGTTTTATACTTACGCAAGTGCTTGGGTCTAGTTTTTCACTTTCTGGGCCGTGTGTGAGGCAATGGTATATACAAAAGACCTATGTACGGGGTATGATGTCTACAGTGACTACAAGTGAGTTAGTTCATCTTTGTAATAATGATAGAAAGCAGTAGTTCTCATCTCTTCTGCCTCAAGCTCTCTACCGCAATCTTGCAAAGATCCAGCTAATTTAAGGGGAAAACAAACATTCAGCAGTCTGAGAAGGATAAGGAAGCCATGATCCTCTTTAACACTTAAACTAATTTATGAATCTGATTTTGATGTTTTAAAACCCAGGGGGAAGATATTCATTAGGTAGACAGAAATCAGTTCTGTGAGTGATAAAATCTGTCTCTGTATAGCTTTCCTGTATCTAGCTGAGAAAAAAAATGGTAATTTTCTATTGCATTTGTTGTTATACAATTCATAGCACTTCTCAGTCACTGCTAAAATGTGTAAATACCAACCTGAAAATCTCTAATGAATGTTAAAAAGAAGAAGATAAAACCAAATGCCACCGTCCATTCACAGATTGCACTCAGAAAATGGTAAGTATAATCCTAATAGAATGAGACATAAAATAAATTTACAGATAAAACAGCTACGAAAATTGACATTTTGTTCTAGAAATCCAACAAATGTTCTAAGACTCATGACTCACCATCCCAATACTCTGTTGGGTAAAGTATATTTATTAAGGTTGCATACATTCCATATCTTGTGCAGTAACACAAAAAACAGCACAAGAAAGCTGCAATTAGCACAAAACCCAAAATGTAACTTGAATATAATTTGCCCCTGAAAAAAATTAGTTATTATATGAAGGATACCAAAGTGCCCACATTCAAAACTTATACTCATGATGTTTTAACATGAAAGGCTACCCTTGGATCGCAGTTCCTGACAAGATCTTTGTTTTTACGTAGACCACCAGAGAAAACCCCTGTAATGTGACAAAGACAGAACATAAAGTGTTTCTTATCGTGCCAGCAACAAATATGCCATCTGTATCAGTACAAACATTTTCCTGCTCTTGTATCTCAAGTGAAAAAACAAACTCTCATGAGGCAGATATTACTAAAATTACCTAAGTTTTAAAGATTTATCACACAGCTGCCTTGCTGCTGTTTGGTTGAAGTACATTTGCCAAGTTTGCTTTTATCAAGCTCTTCAAAGAGGCTCCACTCTCTGCCTTATTGAATACCTCCATGTGGCAAAGTTAGTCCAAAAAGAAAACTTACCTTTCACAGTTATCATTCTGAGAATGCTGAAATCAATTCAAACACCTGATATTGATGTTAGTAGGCTTCAGGTCAGACCCCCAATGTATATCACAATAGTAAAGACTATTTAATAAAGAATGGTGAAAAAGCTGAGAAAAGCAATGTTGTAAAAGAAGTGAAAAACTTCAGAATCAAATTAGTACACTTTTGTTTCATGTGTGAAGTTAATTTTCAAGAAATGGAACTATAAAAGGAAGTAGAACAACTCACTTCCAGAAAATGTATTTTTTTTTTTTTTTTTACAATTTGGTCTATGGTTAAGTTTCAAATGCTTGGTTAGAATGAAAGTCTAACTCTCTAAAGATTGGCCCACCCATGATAAGTTTTCTTACCCAAGCCACAGACAGTTTTCTAATGAAGAAATAATTGGAAACCAGCATTGCACAAACCAGTGAGTTTTCACAAATCTGTTCATGATAATGTACTATTTAAAGTCTCTGAAGTGTTTGTAATGCTATACACTTTCAGATAAACATAACAGCTTAGCCCCAGTAATATGACACAGGTTAAGTTTGCTACTTAATGAGATTTTACCTTTTCACCTGGAGTCCAATCAATTTTTGTCATGGAAATTTTTGAAGCAAACACAATCACTGGAAAAAGCATAGTGTAAAGGAAACTACAAAAGTTTAGTGAGTAATAGTGAAAATATATGCTTACAGAAAGACACTATCTCCCCTTTCTGTAACACAGGAGATCCTGAACAACTAGAATATCAAATCAAAGTATTAAGAAGACAGGGGAATGAAACACATTATTGAAAGGTAACTGATAGCAGCAATCAAAACAGCTTTCTGCATAAAGGAAGCTTTCTGTGGGTTCTTCCAAATTACAGAGAGTAAGGTGAGACATTCCAAACCTTAGATCACATTGATGACTGAGAACTGTGGGAACAGATCCCTGCATCGTCGGAAGAGGAACCATGACAGTTTCCATTGATCCAGAACAGATACCTTGACATATTTGTACCACTCTCTCAGGACTGGAGCTGCTCTTTAAAAGCCCTCTCAGAGCTCCTGGAATCAAAAGCAGGCTGTAGCTTAGGCTGGAAAGAAATCTTGTGTATGCCAACTGTATTTTGTATTTATGTGGGCCTTTCTCCATACCCTCATTCAAATGAAGGAGGAAAGCTGGTCTAGTTTTGTTATCATATGATCCTATGAAGACCAAGAGGGCAATAGTTTTAAATACACCATTGAAAAAAGAGACATAGCTTTTCATAAGATCCTAAAACTCATCTTCATGCTATTAATGGTGTCTCAACATGTTATATGCATTATTATAGCAGAAATACTAAGGATCCTAGGCAAAGACTGTAACCTCATTTTCATCCTTCATCAGCAACGGCTTAACTTAAAAGGAAAATCACACATGACTAAAGGTAAAATTATGGGATACGCCATAAAGGATACTGGGAATGAAAGCAATGCATGATATTACAGATATGGCCATCCTTATGCGACACACAAAATAAGTGTTCCATTGTGGACAGGACTTGTAAGAGATTATAGACTGAAGTGTAATGTATACAACACCCGAGCCAAATGCCACCAAAGCTCCTATGTCATGGACACTGGGAACAGCCAGCTCCTGGAAAGAGAATCAGCACAAGGGTTAGCTGCTACTGTTTGCACAGTGGTAGGAATCAATGAGCCCTGAGAAGACAGTAGCCACATTACACTGGGCACGTATAAGCAGTGGGAAACAGTCCCTTCTTGCAACAGTCTACACAGGGAAGATGAAAGAAAATGGAGAAAGAGTAGCTCTCAGAGGTAAAAAACATCAGGTCAAAGTCCTTTCCCAGGTTCACATAAAAGCGTAGATCAATTTTAGTGCTGTTCAACAGCTGTTCTGTTACCAATTAACGTTTCCACAAACAGGATCTGTTTGTGTGCTTCTTAAGATGTTCCCATACCTCCTTTTTCCCTTTACCCTGTGAAAGATTTTCATCCTTTTCCATTGAAACTCTAATCTGCATTTGTGTGGCTATACTCTAACAGTAAAGCTTCATGGGATCTGTTCTAAATAGTGACCGCTATAGCTCTGTCTCCCATCCTCCAGTGGCCAGCCACAGGGCTCCAGGAAATAAGTCAGCAGAAAATTAGTTTGTTGTTGGGTTTTGGGGTTTTTTTTTAAAAAGTGCTGTCTATAATAAGCTCTTGATATGAAGGCTTTCCACTGTCAGTCTCTTGAATTATTCAGCCTTCTTACTCTTCCCCACACCGTGAGCTACTTTTATTCAAGTTCTGCAGCAGGTGAAAGTGCATACAAAATTTTAGTACCTCTATATACAGTCTATATTTTAGTAAGACCCTAGCTATGGAAGATTCTCTCCTTTAAAATGCAAACAAGCAGAATATCCAGTAAAAAAACCAGATGAAGATTCCAGAGAATTGTATTCTGACTGCTTAAAAAAATGACAAATACAAAGTTATGCCACCTTGGAATCCAACATCAAACAGGTAAGTTTGCTTTAAAGCTCCCTTCTGTCACTAGAGCACAGCTAAACATGTGCTATGATCTGACCTACTACAGTTCTATTTTAGTGATTCATGAAAAGATATCTATATCCTTTCATTACATATTTTAACAACTTCCCTGCTTGGAGGTCACAGTTTTCTTTGTCTTGTAACGGACATTATTTTCACATGTTCTTTTAAGTTCTTTTTTTCCCTTGCTTTTCTTTCTACTCATTCTCTTCTACCTCTCTGTGAAGTATTAAGTTCTGTCAGATTTTAAAGCATGTTCCTCACACAGGTATTTAAGCAGCACCTCATCTACACTTTCTTTTTTTCTCCTCTGTCCCACTTAGAATCATAGAATCAGGATGTGTTGGGCTGGAAGGGACCTTTCAATGTCATTTAGTCCAACTCCCCTGCAGTGAGTGGGGACATCTTTAACTAGATCAGGTTGCTTAGAGCCCCATCAAGTCTGAACTTGAATACCTCTTGATGTCTTAGTTTTTCTACTGGGGATAAGAGCATAGTGTTCACTAGTTGTACACTACACAGTTAAAAGACTGAAGGCTTGCAAGCCACCATTTCCATCTTCCTGGGCAATCAACCATGTTCAAAAACCTGCCAGATCAGATCCTTAGCTAGATTAGGTCCTTGCTGTGTTTTGAACCCTTCCTGCAAATTGCACTTAACATGGAAAGTAAGGTCAAAGCAGAGGAAAGAGAAATTGAGGCAGTTTATGAGCAGGCAATGAAAGACAATAGAGATGAAATAAGAATCAACGTTATAACTAACAAGGGCCCCCTCTGTAAACTTCAGGATCAAAGTTTCTGCTTCCCTAACTCTCTCAAATTATCTGCATTCCTGATTAGTCTTTTCCTTATTGAAGCTTAGTTTTTGTATTTCAGTCAAGCAAGACTGTTCCCCATCATCTGACTTTTTTGGTGCCACATATATAAATCTAATTAATAAGAGCACAGATATTTAAAAGTAGAATAGCATGATTAGAACAGATTGGAGTGCCTGTAGCATTTGCAATCCACACGCACTGCCTGGAGGTAAAAATAATAAGTAAGAGTAATACATCAGTTTAAGGCGGAGATTTTTGTCTGAAAATACTATGCCAATTACACACAAAATTGTATTGACTGCTGACAATCTTTATTTTTGATTTTTCTGTATGTTGTCAGGTCACTGTATGAGCATAACACTCTTCACCAAAATGTTCTCCAAGGTAGACCATCCTTTAAAAGAAATAATTCATCTGTTTCCAAAGATTTAAAGGTAATATTTCAAACTACCTGCCAGTTAAACTTGACTTGATTCTCAGCTGCAGTGTTTTCAGTGCAATTGTCTTAATAGTTCTTTGTGCAAGTATCTACCCTATTACACACTTCCTCATTAGAAAAAAATGGAAAGAATAATGTGTTCCAGTATTTTTCCTCTCTATTGAATTTTGTATCAGACACTGAGGGCTGGACTTCTTTCATTTATAATGAGATGTCTTATCCTTTCTGGCAAAGTAAGTGGTAATTCTACAGGTCTCTATCAAAAGGCTTAATATGTTGCTATGCCATATCCTAGAAAATCATAGTAAAAGTTTTACAGAAAAACATCTATATTAAATTGCTTTCTAGTATAAACATGTTAAAAGACAAGAACACACAAACCCCCCAGTGATACAACTATACAAGCAAAAGATCTAGCACAGGGGAGAAAGCAAATCAGTCTTTTTAAAGCTACTGAGAAAAAGGCAGGAGCAAGAAAGACATTCTTGCTCTGTTTGCCAAGTATCCACACTAGGATACCATTAACCACTCATCTATTTGATTTTTCAACTGGTAAAACAACTTGGTCATACCTGAAAAGTGGCAACGATGCCCATTCCAGTACAGCCCGTCAATCCAATACATAATGAAAACATGTTGCATGAAGACCTGACAAAGTGTGATGACTCATTTTGCTTCTCTATTAATAAATATCTGATGTACATTGTAATTACACCTGAAAAAAAAAATGTATTTTGTATCATGTATTGCTTACATTTTAACACCTTGCCTTGTAACACATTAGCATACAGACTAAAATCTTAAGCATAATGCAATAAATAATACCGCCTTTAACTCTACCGCAAGGAAGAAAGGTGGTGAATTTCAGATGTATTACTTTTGGGTAGAACTGTCCCAACATTACCTTAGTCTTAACATCACACATTATATGAAGGCCTTCATATAAAGTAAATATCACATATGTTACTTTTTCTAAGAGCCTCATTCAGCCACACCATGTTTCATGTAACCTCACGGTGCCTGGACAAAGCTACCTGATTTGTTCTGCCAGCTGTAGATAGACAAAAACTATGTTCTTTGTTATTGAACTGCTTATTATACAGTTTATTATATATATCCTGATGAATCATAATGTTCTAACTCAGTACAGGTGTTTGCAGGAGTGAATTGCATATTGGAGTCACATAGGCTGGAATAAAATATGTGTGTAGCAGTTTGGGGATGCTGTTCTTCCCTTCGCTGCAGCATCCTAGAACCTAATGTCTCCATATATCAAAGATACAGTTCTTGCAAATTATGACATGTTTCTCCGCCTTTTTTATTTGCACTGATGAGGTTCTCTTAAGTGACAGAAGGGCCTCTAAACCTGCATTTAGTGATCCTAAGGACCTGGCCCTCTAAGTATTACTTCCATGTTTCTGACACTACCATTTGACCGTAGAGTACTTTTTCCTCAGAATGTTGTATGGAGTGTAATGTAAGCAGACAGTTTTTGCTAGTTTTCATTTCTATGCTATGTTCAAACCAAATACCTTATACATACCTAAAAGTGCTGAAATATTAATCATAAAACCAAAGATACCACTCTCTGGAGGCTTAGTTCCAGTGTCACTAAAGCAGGAAAAGAAAGAAATTAAAAGTTAATTGAGATCCATGAAACATAAACGAGATGTACGCATGAAAACCCAAGGGAAATGTAAAGTGTGTGAACTGGTGCTACGTGTGCAAGACATTTAATCATATAAATTGCAAAGTCGTCTGCTGTACACTTAAGCTCCATTTGTACTACTGAATCTTTCTTTTTAGAAAGAAATTGTATTCTCAGAGAATACTATCTGAATTGTATTTCTTCCTTTTCTGTATGCAATATGCAGAAATGTGACAGTGATAAATTGCTCATGAATGATATGATTACGTAAATGACATCTTAGAAATTACATTTCTTTTATCTGCTAAATTAATACTGTCAGAGACTAAAACATATCTAATGGCATTCAGTATCCTGAGATGTGAGAGAATTGGACTTAATTACCTGATTTGTTTGAAAGGACTTTACCTCAGGAGAGCAACTGCATTCCAATGCCTGGGAACGTTCCTAGGCTCTGTTTAATTTACTAATGTAGACATAGCTTAAGAGCACTTTAGGCCCAAGGTGCCGTAAATCTCCTCTGCTGGAGAGGAGATATCCCTTATGGCAGATCATTAGAATTTCACTGGGACAGTCAGAGCACGAGTGTGAAAACATCTACAGAATTTACACACATATATTTGAAAAATATAATATACGCAAAATAAATGTTATGTAGAAAATGGAGTTATCTTCACCACAGAACCCTCCTCTCTCTTTTCCCTACAGACACTCGCCCCAGAGTGTCCTCTCCTCACAGGAAGGACAAACTCCTGGGAGTATATGGATTCAGGTTCCCTCAAGCAGATTTCTTTCTTTTTACAAGATGAATGCTCTGTGGAAAGAGTGCTGAGATGCCATCACATCTTTATGTTATCTTTTCTTGTCTAACATAAAACCAGTTGATACTTATTTGATTAGGCTCTGTTGGTGAAGCCGATGGAAAACACATACCTCATAAATCTTTACATAATTTGGATGTGAGCTGAGTTTTCAGTTACTCAGCAGTACCAAGAGGCACAGTTGTGTATGTCAACAGAGGCACCCAAGGAATTCTATGATCAGAAATGTATAAAAACGGATTTTAGCTCATGTCAAATTTTAGCTCATGTCAAAGTTCAGTTCAAATTGAGCAAAGATTCTGAGAACAAAACCTTCTCTTAGTTGTACAATGGGGCAAGTAGGTACTAGCTAGAGATTTTTTTATGTGATTCAAGAAGATGAATACACTCTTCATTCCAACAGTGAGGCCAGATGAGTTTTCATTGTTAAACTTTTGAACCTACCGCTGAATGCAGCCAAAATGATAGGTGCTCAGCATGAAAGCCTGTGCTCTTAACACTCAAAAGAGAAAGCACTTTCTACAGAAGCAATCATTCTTAAAGATTTTGATAGTTTTTGTTAAGTTCAAGACAGAAAAGTGTGACCATATCAAAAGATTTAATTTTTTAAAAATCAATATTTGCTCTCAAACCCCTTCTATGTTCCATAAGCATTTGTGTAATCAGTTGCTAAGATGATTTATCAAGAGCACAAGCAAGTCTAGGGTGAAAGGAGAATCCTTTTCTATGAAAAGCTGGTGCAAATAATAGAGAAAAATCATGTACTCTCTTTTGTCTAGATTGGTTCCAAATTCTCAGACAATAAAAGCTTGGACAAGGCTTTTAGACAAATTTTTACAGCTTCTCAGACATTAAGAATCCATATTCACCTGTATTTTCTTATTGTAATGTTTTCTGAAGGCTTGCTCTAGCTTGTACTCTGTATTAGTCTTGTTTCTCTTCAATAGTGGAACTGATGAAAACAGTACAGTAACTCTCTTTTTTTGGTTTGACACTTCTGAAAATCATGTTAAACTATGCTTCATTTAGCCTATTTTTTAATCTTGAACTTCTTATCTTTTCTTCATGTTTCTGGAGTGTTTTCATTAACACGACAAAGGACTCCATGTAAAAAGTGGGACACTTGTGACAATCTTGAAGGACTTTGCAAATCAGAAACTGTTCTATGCCAAGGGTAGTCATTCAAAGCTTTTGAAGGACTTCAGGTGAGAATTGAATGGAATTGGCACATGCAAAGAAAGCCATTTGAAGTTCTTGCAACACTTCATACCATAAGAGCAATTCAAATAACCTGAAATTGCACTGAACTTCATTAATTTTTTTAATTAAAGCTTTTCTCAAGCTAAAGCTTTATAGCTGAATTTTGCTATTGTTGATTTTAAACTCCATAATCTGAGACATATGCCTTCAAGAAATTTCACACTAAGAATACTGTATCATATCTACAATGTATTTACAAGTACTGCACTGGACTTTTCAGGACACAATCTTCTTAATATCATATTTTCCACTAAAAAAATCCCCGAAGCTAAACAAAGACTTAGGCACATTTTTGTTTTACTTTTGGTCTGCTGCTTTGGAAAAAAGAAAAAGTATTTGTGACAGTCACCTTCTCTTCATGAGAAAGCAAAAAGCAAATGGCACACGTGAAACAAAACCATCTTTGCATACACAAAAACTTATCTGCAGTGGTGCATAGGTGAGCACAACCACCCCAGAAAAGATGAGGAATCTTGTATGAAAATGACAGCATTTGTGTCACTGCCTCACGTAGTAGAAAACTACAAGCAATCTTCTGAAGAGTGGAAAGACAAAAAGATACAGGGGATGAAGAATAAATATTTTAGGGCCAAAGGACTCATCACCATCAAATTTTCTTCATAGCCACCATAAACTACTACTCTCAAGCTTAAGTCCTGAATTTTTAAAGTAGGAACATTACAGTTTGGTTGATCCAGGGGTACTAACTGGCAGCAACTATCTTATAGAAAATTCCCTCTAATCTTTTACTGAGAACTTAAACCACCAGTCACCCTGGTACATCCAAATGAGTTTGAATTTTGAGTAGTATGAGCAAAAGAACTAATTTGGGCACAGCCTAAGCATCTTTTAGGCCTCAGTTGCTAGAAAACCCCAAAACATATTCACTTTTTTCTACCCAGAAATGTATTTATAGGATTTACTTGATGAGACATTAGCACAGTTTCAATAATAAATTTAAATGTGGTCTTTCACTATGACAGCTGTTACATGGTAAACAAATAAAATTAACAAGTTACCTCAAGGCATATACAGGGTTCTTGAGAAATGTAAATAAGAATTACAGAGATGTTGAACTAAAAATTGCCAATATTATTCTCCTTCGTGTAACTGGAATTTCCCCATAGAAGCTCTATTTAATTTTTATAGTTCATTTTAAGATATTGCACAACCAAAACGTTGCAACATTCTTCCTCTTTCTTTTTTATCACTCTAAGTTTCACTAAATCACATTCTTAACCCCATGATTCAGCTTCTAAGGCTAAAGCAATGACATACAATGTAAGAATACAAGCTATGGTATGCTATCGGCCTGAGTACTTGGAAGGAATCACCATATTACTCCCAAATGTACCTTCTATGAAGATCATATGCTTAGACCACACACCTTTAGAATTATTATTTTGTTCACCAACACTCAGTGTATCTCCTTAGTCCGAATGTTGTGTTAAAAGGATGTAAAATAAACTTGGTATCTGTTTCTTAAAAAACTTTACTAGCAAACACAGGAGCCCTGAAATGTGAGGGATTTGAGTTTCTTTTTAATCACTGACTCAGATGCATATGCCTTGTTTT
Organism: Apaloderma vittatum; assembly: GCF_000703405.1. NCBI lineage: Eukaryota > Metazoa > Chordata > Aves > Trogoniformes > Trogonidae > Apaloderma > Apaloderma vittatum. The sequence goes on along the minus strand of NW_009712927.1, from coordinate 1,760 downwards.
TTTTTAGGGTACGTGGCCATTTGTTGTGATTGCATAGTTAAAGAATGATTTTTTTCACTGACACGTTCAGTTAGATTGATACAACTATGGTGGCTTTGATAAATTCATCCAAGTTACACAGCTGTGACTTGTAGGTTTGGTCTACCTCTTTAAAAAGAATGATACAATTGAGATACTTGAGCTGTCAGAAGCTTGACTGCAAACAAAATTATACAGAAAAAAACCCCATCCTGTTCTCTCATGTATTTTATTCAAGGACTTGGCTTCGATGTAAGAAATATCATTTATCAAATTTCTTACTACAGAACCACAAAATTCTTCTGAGCACAAACTGCGTACTGAGCATGGACAGAGTTATATCTAATAGGTTTTTTCTTGGTTAACAGCGGATCAATTTAATTGGTTATAAGCACTTTGTGTCAGTAAAGCTGTGTATGAATTCAAGAAAGAACATGAGTATAATCACAATTTTTAAGGCAATGGGGTATTTGTCTGTGTGCAAGAACAAGGTTTTCCAAGTGCTAAGTCGAGATTTAGGCAGATAATCTTAAAGAGATTTGCTAACATAAGCATGAAGTCCAACTTTCTGTGGCACAATTCTAATAAAGCTCAACTTTCTTGTGAGTTGTGGTGTCATTTGCGACACTTCACCAGCTTATGATGACACACTCTTAATTTTCAATCAGATTTATGTGTATGTACAAATCAGGGTAGCAGTCTTCTGAAATTACCCACGATCACAAAGCCCTTCAAGGAATTAGGTCTAGCTATATCTTAAAAGATATGTGTGAAGATCTTTTTTTAGGTCTTTTATTTATCAGAGACCAGTCTGGATTTCTGTCTTACTTTTAGTCTACTAAGAGCTAAACACTAGTAACTTCAAGAGAGGCAGGGAACTGCTTGAAAGAGTCCAGCACAGAGCCACAAAGATGATGAAGGGAGTGGAACATCTCCCTTAGGAGGAAAGGCTGAAGGAGCTGGGTCTCTTTAGCTTGGAGAGGAGGAGGCTGAGGGGTGACCTCATTAATGTTTATCAATATGTGAAGGGTGAGTGTCAAGAGGACGGAGCCAGGCTCTTTTCAGTGATGTCCAATGACAGGACAAGGGGCAGTAGATACAAGCTGGAGCATAGGAGGTTCCACAAAAATATGAGGAAAAACTTTTTCCCTGTGAGGGTGCCAGAGCACTGGCACAGGCTGCCCAGGGAGGTTGTGGGGTCTCCTTCTCTGGAGACATTCAAAACCTGGCTGGACGCGTTCCTGTGTGACCTACTGTAGGTGATCCTGCTCTGGCAGGGCGGCTGGACTAGATGATCTTTCCAGGTCCCTTCCAACCTCTGACATTCTGTGATTCTGTAATTTCACAGCTCAGACTCAAATGTTAACATAAGCAATGATTTATACAGAATGGCACTTAAATGACTGAAGTTATAGAGAAGAGATGCCAGTCATCATCTCTTGGGGAGCCTTTTACACTCATTGTTCCTACGATGAAATTTAAAAATACGTGTTTGTGGGTGCTATTACAGGGCGTTGAGTCCCGTCACCACCTGGCGCACTTTGGCCCGGTTCTGGGAGCTACACAAACAAAACCACATTTGCATCACTTTACTCCTCAAGTTCCGCTGGGAACGGGCCTGTAGCTCACTCCGGCAGAAAACTCTTTCAGGTCCTTCCCACCACGTCGGTTCGGCTGCCAGAGAGGCCCAGGTGCTTGAGGCGTGATGGGTGACAGCGGGTCCCCGCTCTGCCTCCCCGGCT
>NW_009712926.1:3310-4909 GCF_000703405.1 Apaloderma vittatum | reverse complement strand
CTTTTCTTGTTATTCTTCACCATAGTGGCCACGTTTAGCTTTAGGTGGGCTTTTGCCTCTCTAATTTTCTCCCTGCACAGCTTCACTTGTTGTTTATAATCCTCATAATTTACCTGCCCCCGCTTCCATAGACCATAAACTTTGCTTTTGTTCCCAAGTTCCAGCCAAATCTCTCTGTTCAGCTAGGCTGGTCTCCTCCCCCGTCGGGTTTGTTCTCATTACCCTCCTTCCCGTCGGCTTGTGTGCCGTGACTTGGGGATAGTCAGTTCCTGCACCCTTAAAATTAATTCCTTAAAGTATGCCCAGCCTTCCTGGGCTCCCCTGCCCTCCAGAACAGCCTCCCAAGGAACTCTCTTAACCATGGACCGGAAGAGACCAAAGTCAGTTCTCCGGAAGTCCAAGGTGGCAATTCTGCTGGCAATTCTGCTGACATTCTTAATAAGCTTTGGGCCTTGCTGCAATTAACATATGCTGAAGACTTACAGAGGCTTCATAAATAACACATATGCTCATGTCATATGCAGGAAGAATGAAAAACTCCTTCATACATAATTACCTTGAAGATCAACATTTAATGCATTTCATGGCACAGATTGCTACTTTCAATATCTTATTCCAAAACTAACAAGGAAAGAAATTCCTAAGTCTGAACCACTGGGTACTACATATTTCCAGATTGTACAAGTGAGTGACTTAATTTCTTACTCAGATTCATGTTCATATCATACACACTGTTTTCAGATCTAATAAGGTTTAGCTCGGATATCAGGAAAAATTTCTTTACTGAAAGTCCAGACTTGATGATCTTGAAGATCTCTTCCAACCGAAACTGTTCTATGATTCTATGATGATTCTGTGAAAAAGCAGTGAAGCATTGGAACAGACTGCTCAGGGAAGTGGTGGAGTTGCCATCCCTGGAGTTGTTCAAAAAACATGTAGACATGGCACTTCAGGACATGGTTCAATAGTCAATGTAGTATTGGGCTGATGGTTGGACTTGATGATCCTAGAGGTCTTTTCTGACCTTAATGATCCTATTCTTATTCTATGATTCTAAGGCCTAAGTTCAGGACTGGTACTTCATGTGGCATGTTGGTAAGGCAGGCTCAAAGACCAAAAAGTATAACAAACATAACCATGATGTTATAGTGTAAGTTCTTAAGAATCTGTCTCATACTCGCTTATCTGAAGGGCTTATTTGCACTTGTAGTTAGCTGCTTGCAGTTAAGCCATGGAGTAATGATGTAGTTAGGAGCTTGATCGAAACAGAGGGTTTAGCTCAAGCTCACTACTCAAAATGTCTGTGGTTTGACCAGAGGAACTTCATATAAAAAAGGGAGGCGTGAGACTTCTGGTAAGTGAAAGCCCTTTGTGAAAGCTCTCTTCCACACCAGTCCAGACAACAGTATTGTGTAAAACTCTCATGTGTTCTGCAGATTGCATATATGTAGTCATGTATAGGACTTAAAATGCACTCTGACTGAGACACACAAACTGGACTACAGCTTGAAGTAAAGAAATGTAAGAGTGCTACTGAACTTTCAGTAACTTTTCAGCTGTGAAGATTGATTTGTATGCCTCTCTCTTTTTTATCTTCCC
>NW_009712926.1:0-3279 GCF_000703405.1 Apaloderma vittatum | reverse complement strand
TTCCCTACTTTATATGTGAGCAAAAGGTATCAAGCCTTTTTTTCACTGAAAGCAAAGATTCTTCTTCTTAAACCGCTGAGAAAGAAAATGTCAGTGATGGCAATGAGAAGTACATCTTCCCAGATGGGAAAGGGAGAGTGACATGAGTCAGTTTACCTCTTTGCCACACAATAAAAATGTCTTTAGAAATAGCTCACATAGCTCCAGGGCCTGTTTCAACCATTTCTAACTTTACTATAAAACCAAGGTCAGCCCTGCATCTTTCATTCCAGAAATCCCACTACCAGCCTGAATGAACCTTGAAGAGATTTATAACCTGCAGTATCATCGTAATTTATTCACCAGAGACTTCTTTTCTCTCGTATCTGGGCTCAACTTGGCAACATGACTAACCATTGTCTTTATGAATTTGCATAAATACACAAGACTTTTTGCCTCTAGAGTTTGTGGTGAGTGTCCATGAAGCCACTGGGGCTCTTGACAACTGACTGTGAGGCCTGATGATTTAGTCAACTTTGAAGTAACCACTCCCTTCCCGATGATGTATGGTAGAGCTCCAGGGAATGCTGGCTTGTCTGCTGCCATTCCAGCTTTAAGGAACAGTTTGGGTCTGTGCTGACTCGCATGTAAGCAACACACATTTAGAGATGGCTCTAGCACAGTACCATAGGACTGGTATATTCTAAATGACAAAGAATGATACTTGTTAAAATTATAGCATGACTAAAGGCAAAAGTAACATTGATAAAGTTCTTTTTTTTTCACAACAGTTGAACTCTGAAACTTCCAGATTTTGAATTTATATCAAGCTGTCTAAAATTAGCTTGCCATACTATACTGAGATTCAGCAGCGGCTTGTCTTTGGGGGCTAAGGGAAGATACAAGGGAAGGAGATAATATTAGGCTTACATACAGAATATACTTAAAACAGATTTGAAGATTGAGCAAAATTATCCAACTATAGAATTTTATTTTGTTTCATTTGGCTGGAAAATTCACTTTCCATTGACAAGAGCAAATTGAAATACGAAAGAAATGTTGGACCCCTTTGTGAGATGATACAAATAAAAACAAATTCCCAGCACTGCTATTGAAAAGAAATACCAAAGTGATATAAGTGCTAATGTGAAAACTCCAAGCCTTGAGTCAAAATCTCTACCACCAAAGCAAGGTCAGATATGATTCAATTTCTAAACGTGCTATGTTAGGTTGATTTTCCAGACATTAGCTTTTGGCAAGTACTACATAATGCAAATAAATCTGCAAATAAATCGACAAATAAATAAATAAATAAAAATTATTAATTTGAAGGATGGAGAACTACTGGTAGGTTTATTTTGCATTATTATCAAAAGACTCACACCTTAACAATTATCTTCTGAAAAATAAAATATATTTAAAAATTGTTATCATAATATTCAACTCTTCCATGACAATGAACAGGAATTAACAAGGGAGAGCAGAAAGACAAGTCTGACAGTCTGAGTTCTACTCCAGAACTTCTTAGCCTTGAGAGTAGGTGATCAATAATGACCTAATCTATTTCTGCAGCATGAGCTGGTATCAAATTACTTTTCATTTGTTAGAATAATTTGCTTTCTTCACTTTAGTGACCATCAGGAAAATAAAACATAGATGGATTTTTCACTGGATATTGATCAAGAGAAAGTAGTGATATTACAAAAAAAAAGATGAGTTAGATAATTTCCAGATGTCTTTTTTCTTTCTTTATATAAATTAATTTCTTACTTCATTCTCTGGAAAACCTACAAATTCCCAGAAAATTTCATCTGTGATTTCTTTTATGTCCTAACAGTAGTAGATTTGTACCTCCCACCCAGCAGTACTGCTTGCTTATGACCAGAAACGCATTAACTCATTTTCCATTAAATGAAGGTCCTGTATAGCCAGATAAGAGGAGATGGAGGATGCAGTGGAAGAAATAGACGGGAAACACCTGGATGACAGACAGCTACTAATTATTAAGACCAGTATCATACATAGTTATAAGTGTGCATATATTCCTTTTCTAAGTCACATGGATGCCAGGAAAGACAGAGTTGCTGGAAACTTCATAGCCAGCAGGGTACGGGCCAAGCACCTTTTTATGTATCAGCCAGCACATCCATTTATACTGACTTTGACACTGCACTGTTTGAATAGGCCCTTATGTCGCAAATAAATATTCTGTGTTTGTAGTATGAGGTAGCCTATAAAGAGAGACTTATTTCCCCCCTCACTGAAAAACGGCCAACTAAAACCCATCATTCACCATTTAAATGGCTAGCAGCCAGTGACTAACAGCTAGCCCATTTGATCACAGAGTCGTAGCTTACTGATATGAAGTCATATTTCACGGCAGCTGTTGACTGAGAAATAGAAAGAAAACGCAGGGCTCACAAGAGGCCTTTTGACAGTTGCTGCCATGAAATGTTTCCATTTGTCACTGTGACAGTGAACAACAAGATACTGACTGGAAAAGAGGGCATGAGGACACAGCTGTCTTCAGCTGACTTTTACTGAGCCTTGATACACAGACACATGAACACACTGGAGGTTACCTAACTTTCTTGATTGTCCTCAGTAACCTTATTAACCATTTATATTTTAGACATAATAGACAGCTAACCCTGTATCACTGATGCTGCAGTCAGGCATGACAACGATGGATACAGTTCCAATTTCATTAAAATCTGTCTGAATCTAAAGGACTAATTTATTAGAGGTTTTTATCACAACTTTTCTTATGAATTTTGGCTTAATTATTTCTCATGGACAAAAAAACCCCCTAAGTTTATTTTGTATTTAAAAAAATATCTTTCCCATTCAAGTTTAACATTCAAGTTTCTACATCTGAAGTCACTCCGAATACAATTTGGTTTCCAGATAATGTTTAAACCAATGAAATAATCATGAAAGCACTAACCTTAACCAGATATAATAAGCCTATGCACTCAAACATTAAAAAAAACCCAACTTTGTAATCTTTTAAGTATTGTTAACATTGTGCCACCAGCAGCATAATTTTTAAGCTGTCTTATATGCTCCTTCCATTACACTTTGCATTAGGCAAAACCTAACAGCTCTTGTAACCCTTACATTTTCAGAAATATACACGATTGAAAAAACCGTTCAAGCTAGCAACAGTAAATTCTTATTTCAGAAAAAAAAAAGGCAATTAATAAAACATTTTTGTCCTGTAAAATTGGAGATAACAATATTCTCCATAGAGTCATAGAACAGTTTCTGCTGGAAGAGACCTTCAAAATCATCAAGTCC
>NW_009712925.1:0-17229 GCF_000703405.1 Apaloderma vittatum | reverse complement strand
TCTTCACTCTCCCAGACCCAGCCAACACCCCAAAAAGCTGTAAAGCTTGGGAACTCTGTAGGTGTTTATTCTTATCAGTAACATCAAGTTCCACTTCTTGGTTCAGACAGGGGCTCCCAAAACACGCTTTGAGGCATCATCCGCTGCCAGAACCGGGGGCCAAGGTGTGCCCGGCTGCACCCACGGCCAAAAGCTGCGGCGAGATCTCAAGGTATTTGTTGTAATGTAGAATAAATCTTTGTCTGGAGACGATGGCAAAACCATCAGCTTTGTGTTGAGTTACCTCTACAGAAGTAATACTTCTGTTCCCAGCTCGCAAATAGCCTGGGTTGTCTCATTGTACGGCAGAAACAAGGGGAGAAAAGAGGAGAATAATTCCTGAGTGGTGTAGAACCAGGACTAGAAATAGTCTGCAGCTGAATTGCGATAATTTGGGAAAAAATCTATGTTTTGCTTCACCTCTAGACTTCCTATGTCACCGAGATTATTAGGAGTTACAGTTGTTAGAATTACTTGCATACTGTGGGTTCTGCTTAAATGCCTCCAAAGTAAATATTTATCCTTTGAAAGCTCTGGCATTGTCATAAGACCTCTGCTGGTAGATCTGTGCTTTCTTTTGTACAGAAGAAAAATCTTACTTACCCACTTCATTTCTCATTGTGTATCGTTGGGGCTTTTTTCTTCCTTTTTTTTCTCTTTTTTCTTTCTCCTGATGGTGCACATTTCAGAGAGTCTGACGACCCTGCTGTTGCTGCCGCTGATTCCCGTGGGAATTCGTGCTCTGCTGGTCAGAGCTACGCCGACACCTCCACCGAAGACAGCTCAGTTTTCTCCTGGGGCTATGACGTGAGTAGAGCGTAGTCGTCCAAGCCAGATGTAGCACAGGGAGGAGAAAGACATTAGAAATACCGTTGCAAATACATCCCAGGATAAAAATGAGGATTGGATCTGTCAGTTAAGTCGTGACAGTGGTTATAAAATGAACATCTCTTTTACCTCCTCCCCATCTTTCCTCTCTCTCGGATCAAAACATGTTAGGCTCATATTATTCAATTAATATTCTGCATTTCCATCTAAACTTCAGGAAATGCAAATCGTTCAGTGCATGAGTGTATCGATACAACAGAATAAATGCTGTTATTGTGGAATCCTAAATCCTTTCAGACACATGAGTGTGAGATTATCAAACTTCTGCATACTTGTAACAGGGTAAGCCCCTAAACCATTATTCTCATTTAGAAATATTTGTCTTACTCCCTATCTGCCAAAATGACGTGTGCTGTTGCTTTCTGTGAGGTGAGAGGGAACCGTGTAGATTTAAATCATCCAAGAACCGACCCCATTTTCTAGCTACAGGGGAGCACGTAACAAAAGTCCTGACCATCCTTCGCTCTCCCAGTGTTTCACAGCTGCTCACATTGCTTTTTTGTTTTGCTGTTGTCTGCGGATGTTTGCAAGCAACAAATTTTCCATTTCACTAGAATGTCGCTGGATGTTATCCTTCCTGTTCTTGTGTCTTTTCTGTAAATTGCTATGGCTTTAACTTCATATAATAATACATATATTTCAATGGTTTGATAGTTTTTCTGTTGCGTCAGTGTGAGCTTTTTATGTCTGCATCATCTCTGGGGGGTGGGAAATTATTTAAAGTTAATGTCTTTCTACGCAAAAAACCCCACCTGTTTAAATCAGTTGCACTAAGCTTTAAACAAATAGTTGTCTTTTTCAGTTACTAAAAAAAATCAGTTAGAAAAACCCTCTCTGCATGCTATTCATTAGGTATTTATTGGATAACTTTCCTGTCTAGGAATTTGATAAAGCTGCCACACAGCAGGTTCAGCAAATGTTCAGAGAAATTGATGAGCTTCTCTATGAGCAGATAGAAAATGTGCGTGTTGAGGGACTGCAGGAAGAATGCCACCAGTGGACATCCAACTTTCCTCACCTCAGGTATTTTTATTAATAGACTATTGCTAGTACCGTCACAGAGTTATAAAAGGGTAGGGATGGAAGCAGTTGCTTTTAAAACAAGGGTTGGTAGCAGGGTGGGTTTATGCAATTATATCATAGGTAGAGATAAAAAGGCTGTACTGGTAGTCTGCCTGCCATTGTCATTAATAAATATTCTGCTGTCTCACATTTGGTTTCTTGCCAGAGGATTTGGTTGCCATTTGCAACTGACTTGGCCTTAACATAGCAAAATTTTCTTTAGAAAAGAGGTGTGGTATAGCTTAAAGCCAGGTGCTCTAAAATAATTTAAAAATGTTCCTACCCTAGCTCAGCAGCTTAGGACTATCTGTAAACTTAAATTTTGAATCTTCATTACGTGTACTTGAACCTATTTTGCCCATATTCAAAAGTTCTACAACTGGAGCATAAAAACAAGCAAAATTTTCTTAGGGTATTTACCTGACTCGAAGCAATCTGCACCAGGGAAAACAACTGAAAGCGCATTTAACTATCCTCGAGAAAACCACATAGCTCCTCTATAGAACTTGCAGGATTTGCTGCTGTGCTCTCCTCCGTAATCTTACTGGTGATTTCCTGATCAATTGATCCTTTGCTTTTGCCCGTGGCAGGGTTGTGGGGAAGCAGATAGTGATCCCAACGGACGAAGGGTACAGGTGGTACTCGAGTCCACCTTCTGGCAGTTTAGGTTTCTCAGATCTAAGTTCGCCCCAGGAGAAAGATTCGAATGAGTAAGTACCAGCGGTTAACACAGACCGTACCGGGCTGGGAAGGTAACTTTGTTCGGACTGCAGCGAAAGGCTTCTTAAAATGCGAAGGAATTCCTTTCTGTTAGCCTTGGTTTTGAACGCAGCACGCTGCTTTTTTGTTTGTTTGTTTTTTTCCCCCTTCTTTTTAACTGAAAGGTGCATTTGGAATAACCAGCTGTGCTTGTTGCCAGCTACAGTAAACTGGTCGGTAAATAGAAACACCTCTGCTGCTGCTCACTTCTGAAGAATATTTATGTGCTGGTTTTATTGTTAATCATCTATTAAATTGGTATAGAACTTCAAAAATACAAAGCACTAATTAGCACTGCTTATCCTATTTCACATATGAGAATGCTTTTATAATTAGCTTTGGTGGTGTTTTTTTTGTCCCCTGAAGTTTCAGGTTTCTTAGCGAGAATTAAAAATATCCGAATCAAAAGAGTTTTTGATGCGTAATTTGTTGGCCTCCCTACTCCTCAGCTTAAGCTACCACATTGTCTCTCCGTTCGCCAGATGCTGCTGTTTGAAGTGAAGTAACTATTTGTTTTCCATTTCTGCTTTCTGAAAACCGTCACCTGTTCAGAATTAGTGTTTTGGGCAAGAAGGTACCTCTGTCTGTTACTCCTGTTCACAAAAAGGCTGACCGTTCCAAGTCTCCGACCTTGTGTTCTCCAGAGAGCGAAGAAGGAGAGGACGGAGTAATTATCTCGGAAGGCATCGTGGAGGAATATTTAGCATTTGACCGCAGAGATGCGTAGGTATTGACTTTTAATTTAAGAAAGCAGCTGGTGCCAGAGTTCCTGCTGTTTAGATGGATGTATTTGGTTTTGATGTTAGTTGATTGACTATTTGATGAATTTAACTTTTTAAAATATCTTTTCCTTAGAGAATTTCCAAAGGCCTGAGGTTGCTACAAATTCTCTGGGAATCCTCCCAATCCATTTCCTAGAAGAATTTTATTTTGCTAAATAATTTTTTTGGTCATTTTTCACACTAGCTGATTTTGTGCCTGGTTTAAATAGTTCTCCCTAGCATAACTATTGGCATATTTAATAACACTTGTTTAAATGCCATTTATTTTTTATACTAAGTCAAATTCCTTGTTGTTTGTTATGCCCTAGCAGTGTGCTGCTTTCGTTCTCTACTGGCACGTCGAGTGGAATTGTACCTTCCCAGATTCTTAGTGGTAATTTAAGAACTGGAGTGGATTTGATGCTTGCCAAGAAATAACTCCCACTATTTTTATCTTAAGAAGAGAGGATTAAGGGTGGCATAAAGAGGATTCTTTTTGCCCCTTTACTTTATTCAGCCCAACAATATGAACATATGGCCTGGGCAGGGACTCCGGGTGGTACTGTCAGTTGCTAACTACTTAATTGGTTTTAATAAATAAAGCCATTTAGCTGCAGGGACCATGAGATTCAGAATTAAGCCTGGGCTCCAAACACGGTTGTGGCTGTTAGAGCACCATTAAACAGTCACGAGCAGTAACATTCCTCTCTCTCATCTCCAGGATTCTGTAGAGACACTAGATTCGGAGCCTAACAGCGTGATGAACAAATACCATTTTTAAATGGAACTTTGATCTGCTTGTTAAATTCTTTACTATTCATGAAGATTCATTTGTAGTCATTCCGTACAGGGGAACCAAGGTGTGCAGTACTGAGGGGATTGTCTCAGTCATTTCTCACTTAGGTCAGAGGCAGATTCTGGCAGAAATAAAAGTTCAAGTACAGAAGCTTGCCTCTTTCAGTATTAGACTGCAGTTTGACAATGCTCTTTAGTAAACTGACAGCTCTCAGGAAATAACAGTATGCAGTAAATCCAAAACTCCTTAAGTAATGTCTTGGAGCTATTCAGCCAGCTGCCCTGACTTATTTCAGTTTAAGAGAAAACAGAACAGAAACGCAGCTTTAGCTGATGTTTTAGACCTATTAAATAAATGCAACAAAACAGAGGAGCTGAAGAAAGTGTGTTTATGGCAGAGGTAACGCTTACTTTTTTACAGGGAGGAGGAGTTGCACGAGAGGAAAACGGGACTGTCCTCTGGTAGACAGAAACTGGGGTTCCCTCCTATCTCTCCGTATTCCTGCATGAAGGATTCCGTGCTCACGTTTGTGTTTGATGACGTGTGGAGTGAAGTCCTCGGCTGCATGGAAGAATTAATCTGCAGATACTGGGAAGGGTCAGCCTCTGGTAAAGATCCCAGTTAAACTGGAGATTCAAAAGGGGATTTCAGTTTTGCAAGGACGCAGAGAGAGGGATGTGTTTGGAAAGAATCTCCTAGGGAGGGGGAAGGTTATTTTGCTAACGGCAGGAGACGTGCCTTCAAAAGATCTCACACAGCTTCGCATCTAAGAGGACTCTCTTTAAAAAAAAATATCCAGATTCGCAGCACTGTTCACAGCCAGCGATGCCAACAGTCTGTATTTACAGGAATTCTCTGTTGCTTTGCACAGATGATGAGAAAAATACCATAACAGTAGAAACCATCAGAGCAGATGCTGGAAGTCATTTGCAGTTTGATCCTCTGCCAATGTCGTTACCTTGTGTGCCACAAAATAAACTGCCCTCGGTGACATCCAATCCAGTAAGTATTTTTAGCCAGCTGGTTTGTGTAGGGACAAATCAATACAGCGCTACCTAAGCAGCCAGACTCGAGTACGTCAGGGGACTGGTCAGATACGTAACTGGTTGGGATTTTGTACGAGTGCTGACTGTCCTTCCTAATGCTTAAGTTCTGTTATTACTCAGTTGCGAGTTTTAATTCCCACTTTTCTCTTTCAAACTTGGTTTTATATATACATCAGACAACCGTGTGGTGGCTGTTTGCTGATGAGGTAGCTCTTTCTGCATCTCAGGAGTGTTTGAACTAGACGAGGCCGAGCATTGCGTGAGATCCTATTCTCACTGGCTTATCTATAGCTAACTGATCAGGCAATAGAGGATGAATCTCAGTGTGGTTTTTTTTTCCCCTCAGACACTGAATTTGATTGTATAATCTGCTTTAGATGATCTGCTCCTAGAGTGCTGAGTTATCTGTTTACTCTGTTTTAATGCAACTATTTCCCTCTTATTTATTTATTTCTTTCTCCTTTATTTCTACTTCTTCCTCATGTTCTCTGTACCATATGTGTAGTGCCCAAAACCCAGATGTGGCCGCAAAAGCAAAAAGAGGAGAAAAACACCTCAAGTATGTATTCTGGAGGCATTAAAGCTCTGGTATTTTCTATTTGCTGTTGTTACGGTGGGTGGAATTTGATGTTTTTCCAGATCAAGCTGTATTCCACGAAAGGAGTTTACAGTTCTGTTCTTGGCCTAAAACGTCAACATACTGTGCAATACAGCTTTGTAAAACTTGTGATTATAGCTGTTGTTGGAAGGATCCTGTCAGGCAAATGAGAAGCTCAGTTGGAAAATATTAAGTAGGACATAGCATGACATTTTCTAAGAGCTACCACTTCCAAGAAAAAAATGGAATGCTAAGATGCCTATCGTAGATAAGGAATTAATACAATTGAGTAGATATCTAGGTGGCATGGAAAAAATGGGTTTCTTTCCTCCAAAATTGCTTACAAGGAGCAAATCTGTAAACGTGTGTGTATGTCACTGCCGAACAGCAACTCACTTCTGTATTTTTTTAAACTTTCAGGTATATCTCTCTCGAGGGTCAAGTGGTGGCTCTCAGCGTAATGTCAATGGCCTGACGGTTATACAGGGAATCCAGCTGCAGCAAAGGAATCTGCCTGTGATAGAGAAAACACTGTAAGAACTAGAGACCACCTGCCGTAAAGTAGAGCACGCTCCCTTTGCGAGAGAACTTTCTACACTGGAAAAAGCAATTCTCAGTTATTTTCCTGCTCGTTTGTTCAGTCATTTGTCCTCTATGAAACACTATACTTCCCGTATGGGTTTTCTGTTTGGTTCCTGCTGTTTTACCACTCAGTGAGTGGCTGGGGTGTCACTGTTGGCACCGACAGCCTGAACAAGAGATGAAGCTCAGAATGGGATAGAGAAAGTGATTTTCTCAGCTCCTGTGAGCGGACTTGTGTTAGAACTAAGCTATGGATAGGAAAACTGGTGTTTACAGTATGATTGGATTTTTTATTTTATTTTATTTTATTGTGTTATGTGATTAGTTTTTCCTTTTATACTCCAGTCTTTAATCAGAAATTCATAGTTCAGAAAAAAAAAAAGGCTGCTTCTTTTTTCTTTTCCATCCTCTATCATTTTCTAAGCTGGTTGAAAATTATTTTCTATAGTTACATAAGAAGAAAATAAAACCGCAGAATCTCTATCCGTACATAATAATATTAACGTTGCATGCAAGTGAGTACTTTGGTAACAGGGTAGCTGTCACTCATGTTGACCATATCCCTTTTTGGTTTGTAATTCTTTTGCTAGGGACCCGGATGACAAGCGGACAGGCTCCAGTCCTGTTCTCTCTGCTCGAGCGTGGCCAAATCGTTCTCTAGAGCTCAGCACATCCTCCCTCTCACGTGTCACGAGAAGGCACAACCCACCGCCACGGACCCTGCACCCCATCAACACAAGCCGCTCTCGTACGGGGACCCCAAGGTCTGTGGACGATGTCATCAGGGGAACTCGATTGTACATTTTGAAACCAGTTCCCTCACCACAAGTTACCGTATTTAGAGAATTCAGCTTATACAAAGAACAGAACAGGAAATATTTTGTTAAAGAAATTACCTGCCCATTAAAGCGCAGTCTCCCATTGCTAAAGTTGATGTTTACTGTGCCATAAGCTGCGATTCGATTAATCACCTGTGTATTTAGGTAGTTTTGCACACCAACTAGAGACCTGTTGGTCCAGTACAAGCACAGCAAGTCCCTTTCTTGACATCAGCTTGCTTTTTCTATAGCCTGTTTTCAAGATGAACTTAAAGGTCTGCAGTTTGTAGAGGTCAGAATGCCTGTTGCTATCCTAGCCCGGACTGGGCTTATCTTGGAAAGGTACGACCGACCAAAGGACTCTCAATGAACTCAGTGAGCCCACGATCATATTTAGAATATCCTAGTTTTGTTTGGCATAATGATCTGGCTGATTGTAGTCATTTACAGGAATCACAGGGTCTTGGGAAACAGCACAGGGTTTAATATACTTCTCTATTCCACGTGTTGTAAATTGACATAGCTTCCTTCTAGTTTTGCTGTTACCTATAAGCTCATCCACGCTCTTATTTTTTTGTCACATACTGTTTAGAGACTTATTCCTCGTCCCTGCGCAACTGATGCCTCTACTTCCAACATCTTAACGCTTCTGTTCCCTTTCCTCAGGCTTCCAACAATTTAAACCATTATTAACATCTCCTTTTTCTAACGTATTACAGAACATCCTTCCTTCAGTCAACTCCAAAACACGTCTAGAGCTAAGGCTTCTAGATTAATTTCTGCCACATGAAATAAGCATTTGCATTATGTAGCTTTTTTTTCACTTGCTCTGCTTAAAATAAGCCGCTTTCTAGGCTCGCTGTTTTATCTTCAGCGACTAGGCTGTCGTTAGTAGTAAGCAGCACTTCAGCCTAAAGGACATGAACAGAAAATAATGCCATGTCTGGGAAAGGGCAGGGAATGTTCTGCCATTGTACAGTAACTACTCGTGAAGACACCTTTATACACACGCACGTTTATTCTGCGGTACCAGCCCCTCAGCACACTCCTCCCAAACGTGCTGGACGAGGTGCATTTTAACTGCTATATACACCCATTGCCAGGATTTCTACTGAGGTACTTGTTCCCAGACTCATGTGGCCTGCATGCTTCATATTAAACATCAAGAAAACTAAAAGTTCCTGTTAATAGATGAAAAAAGATTTCCCCCAAACTTCACCCACTGCAGAAGTCTCTTAAATCTGGTTTCCAACAGTCAGCCCTAATGCCAGCATCTTACAGCAAAATTCTGCAACCATTGCTCTCGGTGTTAACGTCTGCTTAATGCCAAACAAACACCATTACATGCTTACAGAATACAAACCACGGAATCCGTGTTTTTTCTGTTCTTACTGGTGCGTTTCAGTTTGACTGCACACGAGCAGCTGACCTCACCCTCCCCACTGCTCCTAAGCCGAAAAAATCTCCTACCACCTATTACTACCTCCAGCGTGGCAGAGCACACCAGCGCTGCGGGATCCCAGCGACAAACGGTAACAGGCACAAGAGTTTTACTGCTGAAATTGTTTACTCAGTTTTACTCTGAAATTGTAATCTCTGATGATCCAAGTTACTGAGCCTAAGAGGTCCGATTTATTTGTCACCTTGTGACAGCAGCTGAAATACGTGCAGAAAACATAAGTGCCGGTTCTGACTAACAGTATCACTCAGAGTTCAATGCTTTAATTCCAATTAATGCCCAAATTTTTTCCTTCCCGTAACTACATGCAGAATGATTGACTTGGAAGATTAGCTTTAATTCCTAGGCTAATTATTTTAAAGCTGCTGATGCAGTAAACCATAACTGTGTTATTCTTCAATGCAGAAATCTCGAGGGAACTCGAGTCGAGCTCACAGCGCGACAACACGCAGTGATACCCACCAGCAGCTACAGGAGCAGCTTTTCTTACCTGATCATTTCTCCAGGCCTGACACAACCAACGCATTCTCGGTAAAACAAATCGTATCAAGTCATCCTTAGTGACTTGGTTGACACAGATAAACATTACTGGAGAACTAAATGTCACAGGGGTTCAGTGCCAGGGATTTCATTAAGTTTGGCACTTGATTGGGTATCACAGGTTAACAGGGTGAGTCGCTTGTTCACCGATAACTATTTTCAGCTCCTGACTATTCCTACGAGCAGGTGGAGGTACCACACTTTTCCTTAAGAACACAGGTTTGATTTCCTTGAGGGAAAAAGCAAAAGTGTTACTTGAGGTGTAACATTCAATCTGGCATCCTCTGTAAAGGCCCAAGAACCGTGGGGTAGGAGAGGATGCTTTCAAGGTTTGTGCAGATGTTGGGAAGTCATTCCCACAGCTGTAGTCAGAAACACAAGAGTAGAACAGTCTTCGTTGCTTTCTCAGCCAAGTTTGCTGCACTGCTAATGTCCACTGTTTCAGTATCAAATGCTCTTGGTTTAGTTTACTGAAACACCTATTCTATTGGTATCTTGTCCAATCTAACAAAGTATTTTTATCTAGGCTTGAATAGCTAGAATTTCAGCAGTAGCTTTTAAATAGCTCCTTGTTTGGTTTCTGTGGACAATTTTAACATCCTCAACTTAGAAGCTGAATATACAAACTTTCTAAAATCTATTTTGAAACAGAACAATTTCCACAAGTAGGGAGAATGCCCTTAACTGGCCCAGTGATTGTTCTAAGTGTTATAGAAGTGTATTTTCTACTCCTGAAGTTGATTTAACCCTCCTTAAACTTGTAAAAGCTCTGCTTAGCTCTTTACAGCACCTTACAAATTAGGAAACACCTATGTTAAAACAGTTTGCAGCTGTATTATAATCTTAATGTTTAAAATTTTCTTTCACGCAAACAGAAATAACTTGAACTGTCTTTTCAGCCAGATCCACAGCGCCGCCGTTCTTGCACTGTGATTGATAACAGTAATCAACCTCGGGCAAGCAGAGGATCAGCAGGCTCAGGTACGCCCGTCAGTCAGAGAATTCAGTCAGATCAGGCCACAGGTAGGCTTTTGGGACAGGGATACATTTCCTACTTCGGTAGTTACACTGAGGAGGTTTTTTAAAGTTGCATTTAATGTTTTAAAATTTCCATTATACAAGTTTCATACTTGCATAGAGAGTATGTTTGGGCATGTTCTTTTATTACCACTTGGTATTTGAAATCATTTTAAGGAAGCTTAATGCCATCAGCCCTAGTGCCTCTTGTGTCAAAGTTAAGAGCAGGAGCTGCCAATTTGAAGAGAAACTAGCAACAACTACTTTCTGTCCAAGGGTTTCTCTTCTGCTCAACTATAAAAGTGAAAGGAATGGCATTATGTCCAAACAAAAACTATCTGGAAAGGATTCTGCTAGATCTGCACTAGATCGTAAAACTGCATTTGATGAAGTCGGGGTGCATTTTAAAGCCAGTAACAACTGTACCAGTACAACTCACAGGCATCCTCTGAAATCAGATTTGCTTGTACCGTTTAATTTGTAACAACTGGATGAAGTTTGTAGAGGTACTTGGCATAACCTAAAGTGAATCTCATCTGAAATTATTTATTTTTAATTGATGAAAGTATCAGGGCAGCAGGAAGGCATTTTTGTTGCATGTAACTCTTCCCTCTAGTTTCCCTTCCTTCGCTGCAAAGTCATCTCCTTAAACCATTCATGGTAAATATCCTTGGAAAACAGTCTTCCTATACGCTTCAGAGTAGTTTCACAGGCAAACCCAGGGTTGTTCTGTGGTGAGTTTGTGGTTGTTTGTTGATTTTATTTTTTTTAAATAGCTGGAAGCTACAATACAATGCTGCATGAGCATACACAAGTATTCTGTCTGACCAAAGAGCCTTACCTTTAGAGATTTAGGTTTCAACCTCTTGCTGCACACACAAGGGCTAGTCAGTTGGAAGGGAGCTTGTTCAGAGATGATGGCAGAGGAGAAAGTTAACTTTTGTGCCCTGTAGCAATGCTATTTTTGTAGCTCTCAGCCAAGTTCACCTTGAGCACTCCTTGCTAGCTTCAAAACAAAGTCAGGTAACACCTCTGCCTGGGAAGGGTGGCCCAGAGCAGAGCATTAGATGCGCTTTCTGAAAACCAGGCCCGTGAGGAGAAGTTGTGCTGGATTCCTTCCATCGCAGTGTTTTGGGATTCCTTATAGAGTTGTCAGAACTTCCACATTAAAAGAAGCTGCAAGAGTTAATGGAAGCTGCAAAGGTTAAGGCAGCGAGCACGTGGCTGATTATTAGAGGACAGGAAGGGTCTTTAGGCTTGTTTTATAGCCTTGTAAGTGGTACAAGAGGCAACCCGAGTTTAACAAAGGCACTACATTCCACTAACCTGTTTTTAAACGAGAAAGGAGTGGTTCCTACTAAAATTAAAATATCTGCTCCTTGCAAAAGAACCCAAACCACCTCACTGTCTTTAAATGCTAGATGAGTTTTGACTGCTGTGTAAACAGCAACGAAAAAAATAAATTAAAAATTGAAATCAGCAGAACATTGTAGATTCAAATACTTCTAGGAATACACGTAGTTCCCTGTAATGCAGTAACTACGAAAGCACAAACTTTACCCCCGGTGGAAGGCCAGCCACTTGTCTCCAACTTGCTGAAGTTATACATAACGCAGCTGATAGCCACGTGTTGGAATAAAAAGAGGAGAAAAAAAAAAAAGGCATTTTAGTTTTAAGCTGAAGGAGATGTATCCGATACTTAGGTTTAACACCTTCCAGAAGCCTTAATTAAAAGATGTGCATGCTCTGTGTTTATTAGGTGTTCAGCTGCACGGTTCTGTGACAGCCCACAGGCGAAGTGGATCAGTCACAAAAAGCAAACAGGGGCTCTGACACGCCACGAAGAAGCATCCATCCGTCTCCAGAGAGTCATGAACCACCTCTCGCGCTCAGCAGCGTCAACATTGTTTACAAGAGAGTTTTCAGACACCCTTCCTCACGAATAGTTATTTTTATATAAAGCTCAAGAAGCAGCTGCCAAAGATTAGAAGGGGTATACGTAAACATTCCATTTTCTACCGGTAGCAGAAGTTATACTCCAGCGGGAGGGTGAATATACTCCAGTGGACAGTAAAGCCCAACTTCCAGACAATCTAGAGAACGCTCTCAGTCGTTACTGGGAAATGCCGTTACAGGCAGGTACTTCAGAACGTGCTGATTTTTTCCATTAGCTCTATGAAAAATTAACCAGGCCTTCCATGGTAGTAGCAATGTACATTTTTAATGCTATATTTATATCTTTAAAGCAATATTACGCTATCAGAAGCAGGCATTGCACACGACACTGCTTCTGCCACTCAGTTTAAACAGGTTATGAATCCTGGATTAATTGCAGCAGATGTTAACACAGCTGTGTAAAAAATAAGGTAGCAATGAACCAGAGGAACAGAACTGACAGCTTTAAGGGTAGCACAGCCCTGACTCTTACTGTGTTACTCCCACCTCCTCCTGGGTGACTGAAGAAGGTTTAAGAGGCAAAAAGGAGTCTCTTGCTGCAAGTAGTTCCAGACAGGATTCCAAGAAAGTACACCGTCTTCCTGGTGAGATGTTTTATGCTAATTTTGCAGAACGGATCAATCTTCCTTTCTAAAAATACTTGCCATTACACAACCTTTCTGTGCTCCACCGTGAAGTTCCACAACCCATAGACAAAACAGAGCTTTCAGTAGATGTGTTCTGCCCTGCCTGAGACATACCAGAGGTATCAGCTCTAGTTCAGTTGCCCTTGTGGCTCCAAGTAAGACAAAAACATGAAATACAGGCCGCTCAAAATAGCTGATTAGTTCAAGGTCTTACTCCCAAACAGTAAGTGTCAGGCTACAAGTGTAAAGACGAGGCAAGGATAACCCCTTACTGTATTTTTTAACAAAGTTAGGGCACCACACAAAACCAGTTGTTCCCTTATTAAATCAAATTAAAGAGCACTTTTTCCTAAATTTCCTTATTAGTATTTTCCAAATTGCAATTTGTAACAGAAAAAAACTCATCAGTATTCTTTAGGAAGTGGCTCTTACTTCTCCACCCTGAAGTTACACAATCTATCAAATGTTAGTGGCACCCACAGAACAGCTAATAACTTGTAATCGCTGTTGAAGCTCTTGAGTCCAATTGATCAAAGCACGTCCTAATCAAAGCAGAACTATGCAAGTGTAATGTTCCTTTGCATTTCTAGAGGAGGCGGGAGGAAGGTTTGGGCTCAATCTAAATTGAGACTGATGCTAAAGAGAGGCCTCTATCCAGTAAACCTCTCCAAAACATAATTTCTCTTAACAGTAGGACTGCTGCAACATTGCACAGCTATCTCAAGCTAACTGGAGATAAGCATCCCGCTCCTGTCCAGTGCCATTCCTCAGGAACCAAGCTAGTAAGTTACAAAAATAGACAAAGAAACCAGTAACAAAATGTAGTATTTAATAGCCTAGAGGAGTCAGTGCGTTAAAAAAGCAAAAGCAGTCTCATCGTAAGGTCATTTTTGGCTTCTGTTCCCACGGCTGACACCAGAGACTTCTCCTGGGCCGTTAAGACACCAATTTCGTCTAGTAAAAGAAACGTTGAATCCATGTGTTACGTGATGCGATCTGCTCTATTCTCTCAGAACCACGATAATTTCTGAAGGCAGCCACGTAAAAAGCAACAGAGCTACCACCTACCTCTAGCGGAAGCTGTAAACAGTTCCTGAACGCTGTCACTGAAACAACGAGGACCTTCAACTCAAAACCAAGCATTTACCTCGTGGCTCATAAGCCTGGAAAAATGATCCACAAAACCACCTCCTAGTTCCTTTGAGCTACAGCAAATTCAAAACTAGCTACCCTTCAAATTCATACGCCTGCACACTGTGTCAAGTGGTTTGAAGCAAAGAACCTTCAAAGCGCTCACGCATCATACAGAAGTAGTTCACGTCTGAAATATCAGAAATGTTGACGAACAGTGAAGCAGCTGATCTCTCCCACCCTAGAGCAGACCTGACTGCTAACCACCCTTACCAGTACAGCCATGTTTTCAGCTGCTCTAGAAGTACGTAGCATTTACTGGACTTGAATCAGTCAGAAGAGTCCACACAATCAGATTGTTTTCACCAGCTACTTAGAAAATGTGGGGAGGGCTGGGGAGGCAACATAGCACAGGATTCTGCAAAAAATTTATTAAATCTGCAATTCTCCAAAGTTATCTTTATAAAAGCACTGGAATATCTGAAAAACACATGTTGAGCCGAAGTACAAACGCCGTTAAAACCAGCCGGTTTGTCACAAAAGAAACGTGTACAGAGCGAAAAGGCGAGGTTTCCAAATAAGAAACCACAGGAATCGGTATTGAAGAGTCTCAGAGGTGCAGGACTACGTTGTTTCACACCATCAGCTGGACCAATATCCGTTAGGGGTTTAGAAGGAAGGTGCTCCAGCGTAAGTTTAATACACGACAGCCATCACAAGCGTCACACCGCTTCCTTAGTGCAACAGGATCTGTTTGATCTTAACTGAAGAGCACCCAAAGGATTTTAAACAGTGGCACCGGAATATTTTGTCTTTCCTTTTCATGATGCACTCCGTACCATACCTTCCAGCCACAGCAAGCTGATGCGTAAACACCCTGAAAGGGTAGCCCAGGAAAATTCTAGAATTCTCCCAAATCAACACATTGCCACACAAAATGATACCTCGTATTTCAGCCTACACAGTTCTCTATTTCTTTCCCTTCTTGGCTGCAGTCTTCTTTCCTCCTTTTTTAGCAGTATTCCCATATTTTGCTTCCATTTGGGCCAAAAAGTCATCCATTTCCTTTTTTCGATCTTTTTTTCTGCTCTGGAAGAGTGAAAAAACCAAAAACACAAACCCAAAACTTTTACCGCTTCCCAATACAGAATATTCTGTCGAAGTTAGATAGCCACCTAAAATCTTGGAATATGTTAAACAAGGAATACAAGCTACAGAAAGTATAGTACTGTCAAGCAAAAGCCAACTCCTATACTCAAGGCTCCCAAAGTATCAATATAGAGGTGAAGAATAACTACTGAAATTCATGACTTAAGGCTAGGAAAAGCAAAGCTATTTCTAGCTTACACCCAAAACTCAATTTGAAGAATGATTAAGGATAAACATTCTAGGAAACCCACCAGACAATAAGAAAGAAGGGAAAACATTCCAAAAAACACAATGTAAATGAAACGTGTCTTTACTCAAATCCCCAGGATAGAAAAGCAAAATAGTAAGACGCATCATCTTTTACATCCTCACGGAATCCTTCAGAAAGAAAGAATCATTAACCCTCTCTGCTTAACTGCCTAAAACTAGAAGTTAAATATTTTGTGTATCCACAAAGCATATTAGAATAAAGCTTTGTTAATTTTTATAAAGCCACAGGCAATAAAATCCATACTTGACTGTTAATTTGAAGTACACAGATGGTTAACATTAAGGTCACGTTTTAACCTCAGGAACTCAGAAGAGTTGCAAGGATCCAAAATACAAAGATGCTCAGGGAAAACATAATTATAAGCCAGTAACATAATTATTTTCAACAGATACATAAAAAGCCTTACTTCAATCAGTGCTTTCAAGTCACCTTCTCCACCAAGGCCAAGTTCATCTCTGGTCTTCTCTGCCTCCTTAGCTTCTTTTTCTGCCTAAAATAGCAAACTAGGTGTTTTTGAAAGTATTTTACATGTTATTTGACTAAGTCTTATAGTGTTGGGTTTTTTTTGGTGGGGGGAGGGGGACTGGTATCTGTACACAAATAGCTAGAAGAAAACAGGAATAGTTTCCCAGTTTAGCCATGGATGAGAAATCACTCAAGGAAAGCCCATTCCAATTTCACAATTTAGTAGAGCAGGACAATTTTTTGCTGCCTCACAATGCTGAATGTGATGTCTATCCCCATCCCTGCTCCCTCTACCAACACCTTTTTTGTCTTAGCAGCTATTACATCTTCTTTAACTTAGAGAAAGGTTACTGTGGTGTGCACAGAGCATACTCTCCAGTGTTGTCATTTCTGTTTTTTCAAACAAAAGCAGGTTGGAGCAGAGGTCCCTTTGGTCCAGAATGTTATTTCACACTTGCAAAAGGCAGGCATAATGTATTTCCGCCATGTACACTTCTTAACTCCAGCAGCTCATAGCTTTGTAAATAAACACAGGGACATGCTAAGCTGAAATAAGCCACAGCGTGTAACAATGAAATAAAAGAACTAAGTAATAGTCAGCAGCCTGAACAACTCAAAAGGCTTTCACGATTTGGGAGGGGGCGTGGAGTACACAGGTGACCAAGTGCGAAAGTGAGAGGTGCTGCGAAGATCTGTAACGCAGCCACCCTGCGGCAAACACTTGTGTCAAGAGTTTTGCTTATTTCTACCAAGGGAGACTAAAAGCTTTTCATGTTGCCTGATCTCGTCGAGAGGTGTCCCTGCCCATGACAGGGAGGTTGGATTAAATGATCTCTGAGATCCCTTCCGGTCTAGGCCGGTCTAGGATAATGCCTCCCTCTGGCCCCTGACCGATATAACCTACCCGCCTTTTCCTTGCCATCTTCTTCTGCTTCGACTCTTGCACAAAACTTTTGTAGGATGGGACTTCTCCAGCTTCAATGGCTGCTTCGATGGCTTGGCGTATCCGCTCCTCGTCGGTGTAGTCTGCACACAACACAGACTCCATTATCCTGTCCATGTTGCCCTTAAAATCGACGTACGCCACTTTAATGTCGGCGAGCTCTTCTTCCGAACCTTTGTAGCCCTTTTCGAAGTCTTGGATGTCTTTCACCGTTATCTGAAGCAGAAGAGGTGTCACAAGCGCCCACTCCCCACAGAGACTGGCGGAAAATAACCAAACCCAGCCCCGCGCTTCCCGCAGGGGCGCAGCTCCCGAGGAGGCAG